>NW_023270807.1:44081282-44206282 GCF_011800145.1 Mirounga leonina
GGTTGCCTTAGTCCCCCCATACAGGACCTCCATGGCCAGATTTGTTTAGGTCTAACCCCACCCAACACGAATGCATAGTCTTTCAATGGCCATGGACTCCCAGACTACTGAGATTAGGTCAGGGTCAAAGCCCAGGGCCCTGGCAGTGAGCGGTATTTGCTACATCTGAGTTGGACATCAGATGGACCCTCTACAGGAACTGGCCCTCCAAATTCTAAGCAGGTCAGCTGCCTTGAGGTCTAGTTTTTGTTTTGTTTTGTTTTTATTTTTTTTTTTAAGATTTTATTTATTTATTTGACAGAGAGAGAGGCAGCGAGAGAGGGAACACAAGCAGGGGGGCAGTGGGAGAGGGAGAAGCAGGCTTCCCGCGGAGCAGAGAGCCCGATGCGGGGCTTGATCCCAGGACACTGGGATCATGACCTGAGCCGAAGGCAGACGCTTAACGACTGAGCCACCCAGGCGCCCCTGAGGTCTAGTTTCTATTAAAATCTTAGTTGTTTAGACATTCACTGTTCTTTGCTAAAAACAGAAAAAACAAAAACAAAAACACAGCCCTTCTCTGTTCTATTCGTAATTGTCTAGAACCATGCAGAGATTCAGAGAAATGCAGAGTCCAATCAGTTTTAACAAGGATGATTTCTGGGAGGGGAAGCCACCTACGTAGACACACTGGGACACCTGGTTCTGGTTCCACTGCAACCTGGGGCAGGTTTTCAACCTCTCTGAATGCAGTGAGAAAATGTGCCCTGCTCATCTCACAGATCACAGTGAAAATGGAATGGAAATAAATGTTTCCCGAACTGACAAGGACTTCTGAAACACTTTGGTCAATAATGATTTCCACAGTTCAATGAGTTACTCCTTAAAATAATATTAATAACTGTATCAACTTTGACTCTGACACCATATTTTGGCCTCCCTCTTTTTTTTTTTTTTTTTTACTATAGATGGTAGGCCTCACTTGATGGTGTGATTGCTTTGTCACGTCCTCCCTCTATAGAACCCCCCATTCTTGGGATTGAGGGGTTGCAGAGGGTGCTGGAGGCCCACCTGCTGCCTGTGGGGTACCCCAAACATTCTGCATTTTTCCATGGGGGGCAGCAGGATTTTGATGCTCCAGCACAGTGCTGGGTAGTTACCTGTTTTGTGAAAGTCATCCAAGCCCAAATTATTACCATTTAGTAGTCTTCAAAAAAAATTTTTGGGGGGGGGGGTCTTCAAAATTCTAACAAATGTTCTGCACCTCTCATCTGTTTCTCACTTTCCAAAGCCATTGAACCAAGTTGCTGACCAATTCATTTAGGATTTTAAAAAGATGTGGTTTCTCCCTGCATTGCTAACCCTGGCCCATTGTGAGCCAGAGTCAATTTCCCTCCCACTGGTTCTTAGACCTCCTGGGACTTGAGGATAAATCTAACCAAATGCTGCGGTGTCCTCTCAACTCCCCTGCTGAAACTTCACTCAAGCTCACACCCCCATGAAAACCAAGCCCAATGCCCCAATTCCAGATTTTGGCCAAAATCTCTTTCTTAGAAATCTCTTTCTTAGATCACTTGGATCCAGTGAAACCACAGACTCGTTTCTTTTCTAGGAATTCAAGTGGTGTATGATCTTTCCCGAAAACCTGGGAACAGAGTGGTCAAATTAGATGTTCTTTGTACCGAATGTCGAGTGCCCAGTTATGAGCCTCTCCGAATGGATAAGACATATAAGGTAGTCCTCCCAAGCTTCCTCGCCAATGGTGGAGATGGATTCCAGATGATAAAAGATGAAGCATTAAGACACGACTCTGGTAAGCACAAGTGTCTCTCCCTCTCCCTACTCCAAAAGTACTTATAGACAACAGTATTGGTCCAAAGAGGGAGCTACTCAGGATGCCAAGACTGCAAAGCCAGAACCAGATCCTGCCCCTATGTTGCCGACTCCCTCCAGCTTTGTTGGAAAACAGCAACACAGCACTGGGGAAGATGTGCCCTGCCCCTCCCCAGCACACAGACCCACCCATCTAAGCCCAAAGTGTTTTAAAACTCTTGTAAGTACATATAAACAGCTATCCAAATTGTGAAATATGAGTTTTACACTTACAGGAAAACCTCATTTCTAGAACTTTAGATTGGATCTGGAAAATCCTGTAAACTTTCTTGAAGCATTTAGTGTGAATAGGACAAGTAGGAGTGGATGGGATATGCTCCCCTCCCCGTTTTCAGCAGTGGGTCAGTGAAGCAAATTATAAGAACTATATTTAACCTCAGTCAATATTTTTCGCAGCATTTAGGGTTATTTTACCCCAGCCTCACTTTTAAAAATCAGTTCTGAGAACCACTTCATGTGGAAGTCCACTGATGGGAGATACCTGGGAGATTTGAGTCCCACAGAGGCCCTGAGGATGCCACCAGCACAGGGCCATTAAGAAAATTTTAAAAAAAGAACCACTTCACATGCATAAAGTCCACTGACAGAATATACTACCCCTTCCTCTTCTCCAGAGCAGGAGCCAGTGGGCTTACAAGACACATGCAAAGCTTCTCTACATTTCCAGGAAGGAGCTCAGCTAGGTTCCTCCTCAGCTCTACCGTGGTGGGCCTGCTATTTTAACTGCTTGTTCCAAGGAGGGTGGAGAGCAGAGCCTTTCCTGCCAGGAAAGGCACTGGCTACTTCTGTCCATTCCATAATAGAAGATGGAAGGGCAGACTTAAAAAGGTGTCCTCTTAAGTCCCACATGAGACAGAGGCTGGTGGCTGTGCATCACCCAAGCCCAGACCTATAGGTGTTGGAGAGAAGAAGCTCACATAGAAGATTGAGGAAGCCTTGGCCCTAAGGGTTCTCAACCCCAGCTATACATCAGAATCACTTGGGGAGCATTTTAAATTAAATACCAATATCTTGGCCCCAACTTTTAAGAGATTCTAATTTAATTGGGTTGGGGCAAAAGTCTCTTCCAGTGAGTCTAATGCAGGAGTGAGAACCACAGCAGAGTTCTTTTGTAAATATTAGTGATAAATTTTTTTATTAAGGTATAATTGACATATAACATTAGTGTTAGACATATAACATAATGATTCAATATATGTATATATTGTGAAATGATCGACACAATGTCATTAACATCATCATACAGTTACAAAAATTTTCTTGTGATGGGGACTTTTAAGATCTGCTCTCATAGCAACTTTCTAATATGCAAATACAGTATTAACTCTAGTCACCATGCTGTACATTATATCCCTATGACTGGAACCCTGGACTTTCGATCCCCTTCACCCATCTTGCCCACCCCCCCCCCCCACCACCACCACCATTTCTGGCAACCACCAGTCTGTTCTCTGTATCTACAAGCTTGGTTTTGTTGCTGTTTAATTCCACATATAAGTGAGATCATATGGTATTGTCTTTCTCTGACTTATGTCACTTAGCATAATGCCCTCAAGGTCCATCCATGTTATTGCAAAAGACAAGATTTCATTTTTTATGGCTGAATAGTATTCCATTGTGTGTGCATTCATGTGTATGTTTATCACATTTTATCCATTCATCCACCAATGGACACTTTTTTCCACATCTTGGCTATTATAAATAATGCTGCATTGAACACAGGGGTGCATTATTTCTTTTTGAATTAGTGTTTTTGTTTTTTTTCAAATACTCAGAAGTGGAATTGCTGGATCATACAGTACTTCTATTTTTGATTTTTTGAGGAACTTCCACACTGTTTTCCACAGTGGCTGCACCAGTTTACATTCCCACCAACAGTGCAAGAGGGTTCCCCTTTCTCCACATCCTCGCCAACACTTGTTATTTCTTGTCTTTTTTGATAATAGCCATTCTAACCAGTGGGTGGTATCATTGTGGTTTTGATTTGCATTTCTCTGATGATGAGGGATCTTGAGCATCTTTTCATGTTGTCTGTTGGCCATCCTTATGTCTTCTTTGGAAAAATGTCTATTCAGATTCTCTGCCCATTTTTAATCAGATTTTTGTTTTACTTTTGAGTTGTAGGAGTTCTTTGTATATTTTGGGTGTTAACCCCCCCATCAGATATAGGATTTGTGATATCAAAGTGGTATTAAAACAAAATTTTTGTCAGGTGCATATGTTTGTTGTAGTTACAGGCAATTGGTATTTTTTTAATCAGGTCTCTCTTTTGGAAATGAAGTCTCCATGGTCTGTCAATATGCGAAAATGATTTCTGACCAGGCAAGCAGAAGAAAGCCACTTTTATGTCTCAACTAATTGTTCTCGACCAGTTCCCTAATGCCCTTGTTTTGGAGTGGTTCAAAAGCAATGTCAACAACCGCTTTCTTGAGTCATCTCAGAGTAGACTGAGTTATCTAATTATCTAGTAGTGACCAATAAGCACATTTGACATCTGGGACATGAAAAAGCAATCAAATTCTTTGTACCTTTGATTACTCTTCTTTTGTGACATTTTATCCCTGCTTATGAAAGAAATATCTTCCCTCTTATAATTACAGAGGACTTAAGAGAAATACATTGGTTTTCCTGCTTCTTACTCTTAATTGATAATTACTTATTCTGTAACTAAAATAATGTATATATATTTTCTAGGGGACCAAGATATCAATGTGGTTTCTGGATACATCTTAAAAATGAAAGTAATTTATCCAGCGGTTGAAGGTCGGATCAAGTTTTCTGCAGGAAGTCATTGTCATGGAAGCTTTTCTCTAATATTTCTTTCATTTTTGGCAGTGATCATTGTTTTATACCAATAGCCAAAAATTCTTCTTCCCATTAATGTGTGGAACTGCATTTTTTTCCAAGTGAGATTCAAGTCTGCCTTTCAGGAACTGGCTTGGTGATGGCACAGACCATCTTGCAGGCCCCCAGAAGCTGAGCTTAGAAGATTGTTGAATGAAGACACTGACATCATCACACAGGACCAGCAAGTTAATGAATACACAGGAAAAAAAATGAAAATGAGCCCTCTGACAGGAAGGCCATCTTTAGTTTACATGTGCAAATTTTAATAAAATTTTATTAACAATCTTAAACCACAGAAATCATTATTCTCCTTTATATCCACTTTAATTTACCAGACAACAATGTTTACATTTTATCATTTACAAGGGAGTTTTAAGCACATTATCTTATTTGATGCCTGTAACTTTGGTGGACAAGGCAGGAATTTCCTGTTTGACAGATGGGAAACTGAAGCTCAGCAAGAGCAGACTTGTTCAAGGCCATACGGCTGAAAGTGATAGATCTAAGACCTGCACCCAGCTTTTCTGACCTCAAGTCCAGCACTCTTTCAACTACATCCAGTTACTGTTTGGAATGATACTTAATGGCTTCCTCTCTTCATAACTATCAACAGCATCAAGCTCCTGGATGATAAGTGTCTGCTTTATTTCAGGTCTCTATATTTTCCTTTTTAGATCCTGTTGTTATAGTGAGTTTAATGGACTAACACAGGGTAGCATTCTCTCTTGTACCACCCATGTGCCTTTAATGAGTCAGGAAACAGTGCAGCAGATGATGGGAAAGGCAAAAAACAGTCCAGGGTCAGGAAGAAAGGGAAGGGAAGAACAGGACACCCAGGATGTATTTACATTACAGAAGAAAAAGAGCTAAGGGCACTTAGATTTGTTAAGGAGATATTTGTTAAGGAGTAGCACCATAGTGCCTGACATGTGGTATTAGCTGTTAATAATTTTATGGGATTCCATCAACTCTGCCTCTGTGCTCTTTCCTTCCTTCTTTCAATGTAAAGGTATCATTAAAGAACCTTCTAAGACAAGGTGTAATTCTAAACCTGCACCTGTCCCTCCCCAGCAAGATGCCAGCACTGTACTCTAGTCACACTACACACACACACACACACACACACACACACACTCTCTCTCTCTCTCTCCCTCCCTCCCCACCCCCACCCCAGTCACGGAAAATCCAGAGGGAAGATGAGACAAGGATTGATCTTTAAAAGTGGTATTATATAAGGATCATTCTCAAATATAGATATGAGAACTCCTGCCTGGGAGTGAGTCCCTCTGAGTGGAAGCTCAAGAAACACCCAGACTGATGAAATGATTTATGCCCAAAAGAACAAATACTTGCTTAAGGTGGTCACGAGACCATGTGAGCCTGCTCAGCACTGCATAAATTATTCAATGAGAAATGGGAGCCTTCATCTTAAAAAATGGTGAGCAAATAGCAGTAGAGGTTTGGAGAAGCAGTGTTTGTTTCTTAATGTTTAAAAATATTAAGTACATGTGATACAAAAATATACTTTTAAACTACAACTTCTTTAAGAAGACTACTGCAGTAAAATAATGCCCTCAGTTCTGTGCATATACAGATTAGCTATAAATAAATGTCAGTAAGATTGTGAGAGGAAAATTAGAGAAAGGTGCATTTGGAGTATATTTTTTATGCTTGGCCAGTAAAATAGAATAAATTCTATTGGACACAAATTTTTAAAGAACATTTTTGTAAGTTTTCTAACTATATGTGCATGTATTGTGCAGTGGTTTAAGAAATGACCTCAGACACTTTGCAATTGTAGATTCAATTGTGCAATTCAATTGTACAATAAACCTGAAGATATGCTCCTTGGCTTTGGTAGTTATTTCTTCTCTCAAGCAAACACTATAATCTGAGACGATATGACTGAAGGAAAACTCTGACAGCTTATCACCGGTATCATTTCCCTTGATCATAAGTCCCTTGCCCTCTGATAACCCTCCCTATCCCCTTTCTCAACCAAAAAATGAGAAGAAAAATGCACACAATTTTTAGGAAAGAGAACATAGTAAATAAAGGATATTTTAAGTAATACTATTACATTTTCTGGCTTTCATGTACAGAATCTAATGTAGAAACTGTTTTGAGGCCTGTAGTTGTTTACTAAAAATAAAAATGATCAAGCTAGACAATGTTGGGAATTTTAATTTATCTGAACTGGTTATACATCTAAGAATCTTCAAGCATACTGATAACACAATAAACCAATTGTTATACATTGATCAATTGAATACATTAAAATCCATTTGACGGCAGAGCTGCCTTCAGCAGTTTGCAATGAAGAGTAAGCTGGGTTTCCTAGAAGAGAGTTGAGGCTGCCAATAGTTATCCATTGGAAAAAGTTGCTCCCTCAAGGACTATGGAGTCCCATGGGTATATGGCTAGACTTGTCAAAATTAGGGAAGGTTCCTGATTAGTTACCTAGGACTGCTGTAATAAACTGACACAATCTGGATGGCTTAAACAACAGAAATTTATCATCTCACCGTAAGTGTGAGATCAAGTTGGCAGGGTTGTTTCCTACTGAAGACGGTGGTTGAGAATCTATTCCAAGCCTCTCCCCCAGCTTCTTGTGGCCTCAGGCATTCCTTGCCTTATAGCTGGTATTTTCACCATGTTTTTACATCCCTTTCCTTCAGTATGTCTCATGCACACCCCCCCCCATTTCTTCCCAGGATTTATTTCATCTGAGAGAGAGAGAGAGCAGGAGCAGGAGGGGCAGAGAGAGAGGAATACAGAATCTCAAGCAGACTCCCTGATGAGCACAGGACCTGACGCAGGGCTCAATCTCATGACCCTGAGATCATGACCAGAGCTGAAGCCAAGAGTTGGATGCTTAACCAACTGTGCCACCCCGGTGCCCCTCTATGTCCCCTTTTATTAGGACAAAGTCATACTGGATTAGGCCCACCATAATGACTTCATTTTAGTCACCTGCAAAAACACTATTTCCAAATAAGGTCACATTCACAAGTACTGGGCATTAGGACAGAAGCCCCCACCATCTTTTCAGGGGACACAGTTCATCCCTTTAACAGTCCCCTGGCACAATACATATAATCAACTGGGGCAACCCTGCAGCAACCACCAGCTTCTGTGACTCATACATTTTGCAAATGAAAGATTATAATGAATGTTATTTTTCATACTGGTAAAATAGGATACATTTCAGAAGTTGATTTGGCTCAAGTACAACAAATCAAAAGGCACCAGTTTCCTTATCTGATGCAGTCAAAAGGAGGTGCTTTACCCAAAAAACAAACAATACAGTCAAGAAATGGGCAGAAGACATGAACAGACATTTCTCCAAAGACATACAAATGGCCAACAGACACATAAAAAAACGCTCAACATCACTTGACATCAGGGAAATACAGATCAAAACCACAATGAGATACTACATCACACTGGTCAGAATGACTAAAATTAACAACTCAAGAAAGATGTTGGTGAGGATGTGGAGAAAGGGAAACCCTCTTACACTGTTGGTGGGAATGCAAGCTGGTGCAGCCACTCTGGAAGACAGTATAGAGGTTCCTCAAGAAGTTAAAAATAGAGTTACCCTATGACCCAGCAATTGCACTACTAGGGATTTATCCAAAGGATACAAACAGTAATCTGAAGGGGCACCTGCACCCCAATGTTTATAGCAGCAATGTCCACAATAGCCAAACTATGAAAAGAGCCCAGCTATCCATCAACTGATGAATGGATAAAGAAAATGAGGTGTGTATGTGTATATATATATATATATACATACACACATATATACTCTCTCTATATATATATACACACACACAATGGAGTATCAGTTAGCCATCAAAAGGAATGAAATCTTGCCATTTGCAATGATGTGGACGGCACTAGAAGGTATTATGCTAAGCAAAGTCAGTCAGTTAGAGAAAGACAAATATCGTATGATTTCACTCATATGTGGAATTTAAGAAACAAAACAGATGAACAGTGGAAGGGAAGGAAAAATAAGACAAAATCAGAGAGGGAGACAAACCACAAGAAGACTCTTAACCATAGGAAACAAACAGGGTTGCTGGAGGGGAAGTAGGGAGGGGGATGGGATAACTGGGTGATGGACATTAAGGAAGGCACTTGATGGAATGAGCACTGGGTGTTCTATGTAACTGATGAATCACTAAATTCTACCTCTGAAACTAATAATACACTATATGTTAATTAAATTGAATTTAAATTAAAAAAAAAGTTGCCTTTCTCCAAAGATTCAATTCCCCCGTTCCCTAATATGAAGGTAATTACAACTTTTCTAACAGTATTCTTTTTCCTCCCCTCTTTTGTTGTTCTACATCAGGGATCAGCAAACTACAGCCTGAGGGCCAAATCCTGCCTGCCATTGCTTTAAGTAAACAGGGTGTCATTGAAATACACATCCATTACCTGGAATGCTTGACAGAAAAAAAAAAAAACACCCCATAAATACCAAATTAACAAAAAAAAGTGAAATAAAAAAAACTATTTTTCTCTGGAGCTCATAGGCCTCAGGTTAAAGATTTCTCCTCTGTGTATCCAGCACTGTCAAAGAGATTACTGGATACATTACAGAAAGCAGAGTTGAAATGGAATATAGTGAACTGGCAAGACCTATTCACTTGTTCATTCATTCAGTCAATCATTATGCTAATGTTGACTATGTCTGAAATTACAACTTGTGTATACATCACTACAGAGCCTGCTAAGAAGAGTGGTAAATTAGACTTCTATTTTTATTTCTATTGTAAAATCAAATGGTTTTTAGTAAGTCAATAAATGATAATTTAAATCCTTGCTTTCAATCATTTCTCAGAAATCTTCTGATATCTATAAATGATTATACATAAAACACAATTTTATAATGTCCTTTTAAATCTGAAAACATCTTTCCATCTATTTAATTTCATTTTATCCCCTCAACCAGAAACACTGATAGTTGTTTCTATAAACACATTTCAAAATGTGAAGCTCATGTACTAGAGGACACACATAAAGATGGATAGAAAGTAATGAACAAAGTAAAATATTTGAAATGACTGGGGAACATACTTTTAAAAAGGATCCAAAGAATGCCTACTTTTGGAAATAAAAGCTTCTTTTATGGGGCAACACTGACAAGCACATGAAGTGAGAGACAAATCTAAGTTTGCATTCTAACTTCACTACTCTCTCTGGCTTCAATATCCTTACCTATAACATAGAAATACCATCTCACAATTACTGTGATGGATGATAAAATGTGACAGTGTATATAAAATGCCTGGTTGACAGAGACTGCATCTAGTTCCTTTTCCTTTTATAATGTCAATGGTTACTTTTGTATGTGTCGATTTTTATACATCACATTTTCTTTAAACAGAGCTCATCCACTGCTATTAATTGAACTATATCCTCCTAAAATTCTTGTGTTGGGGGCACCTGGGTGGCTCAGTGAGTTAAGTGTCTGCCTTCAGCTTAGGTAATGATCCTGGAGTCCTGGGATTGAGTCCCTTGTTGGGCTCCCTGCTCCTCGGGGAGTCTGTTTCTCCCTCTTCCCTCTGCTTCTCTCCCCACTCATGCTCTCTCTCTCTCTCAAATAAAAAAATAAAATCTTAAAAAAAAAATTCTTATGTTGAAGCCCAAAACCGCTTTAACATAAAAATTCTCCATATTTGGAGATGGGGCCTTTATGAGGTAATTAAGGTTAAATAAAGTTGTAAGAGTAGAACCCTAATCCAACAGAATTGGTGGCCTTATAAGAAGGAGAGAGAGAGATCTCTTTCTCTCTTCCCATACACCTACACAAAGAGGTCAGGGGCACATGTTAGACGGTGGCCAACTGCAAACCAAAAGAAGAGGCCTCAGAATGAAACCTACCTTGTCGGCACCTCATCTTGGACTTCTAGCCTCTAGAACTGTGAGAAATAAATTTGTTGTTTAAGCCACCCAGTCTGTGGTATTTTGTTATGGCAGCCCAAGCAGAATGATGCACTCCTAACAACATTTTTCTCATCTAAATAAAGAGAGTATCACAATTTATAGGAAGGTAGGTAAGAATGGCATATAAAGGGCTGTAAAATATTTTATTTTTTCAGTTCACTGTGACATTTTAAGTGTTTAAAATGCTATGGATTTAAATGTGAAGAGTTAACCTGATTAATCTTCCACCTGTCCCTGAGAAATTAGTAAATACTTAAGGCTTGGAATTAAAGCACTGATTCACAGAAACTCATATATATTCTAGAATTTTCAAGCAATTAAAAATATAATAAAACTACTGACAAAATCTTTTCAAAAATTACAATACGTAATAACCATTTTTTAAAACCTTGGAAAAAAATAAGTGAATAGTATTAAATAGGTTAGATTTCCAAATTATATTTAGTTTCATATCACTCAGCTTAGTATCTAATACATAGCTGAAACTCAGTGTATTCTGAATGAATGCTACAACCAATTAGCAAACACAAAACTCTCAATCTTGAAAGACAAATTTGTTTCAAGGAGAAAAGTAGAGCATGGGAGGGAACTCTGAGTAGAATTCTGAACATTGGCTCTTAATATTTTAAATTAACTTTCCTCAAGAAATAAAATTAATTCCATATTTTCCGTTTGGAGAGACAACAGACATAAACCGAAAATCTCCTTGACTCAATTGTTTACATAAGATTTTGGAATATAGCTACTATATTCATTCCGTGAAATGTAGTTGCAA
The DNA here is from genome assembly GCF_011800145.1 of Mirounga leonina. Classification (NCBI taxonomy): domain Eukaryota; kingdom Metazoa; phylum Chordata; class Mammalia; order Carnivora; family Phocidae; genus Mirounga; species Mirounga leonina. Next base: position 44,092,738 of record NW_023270807.1, read on the forward strand.
CCCCACAATCACAAATATCTGTAAGTAGTCAGTTTTCACACCTAAAAAGGGCTATAATTTGTCAATCCAGGAAGAGTAAGGAGAGGTCCTTTGTTTCTTATGAAAAACTCATAAAGAATGTCTTCTTTATAGACATGTAGTTAACTAATAGAAAACTAGAGTAAAAAGAAAAAAATCTACTAAAATGTATTAACTCTAAATAAGAAAGCAGATCAGATCTTACTCTTGTTTCCCCATACTAAACATAATTATTTTCAAAATGATACAATACAAAGACTATTGGTTTTATCTCTTTGCCTTAAGAGGATTATGAATTACCTCTTTTAAAATGGCAATAACAAATGACAGATGTTCTAACAAAATTTGGATAACAGGTAAAAAAATGAAAGACTATGAAACCCAATCACTTGTGACCATTATTAAGTTTGTGTTAGTCTTTATTAAAACAAAAAAAAAAATCAAAATTTCAGACACTGGATTACATGATATATACAAGAATATACAAAAGTAAAAGAAAGAAAATACTACACTAGCACAGCAGAAATTTGTTATCTATCTGGTTATTCTTTCTCAAATCCAAATGTTTACATCCAGGATGTCACAGAGGGAACTTCTTTTTGTACCTAAAGTAAAAATAAATCTATTTAATACAAGACAATAAAACAGGGTTCATTTGTGAAGTGCCTAACAATTAATTCCATTGTATAAAAATTCTAACCTAAGATGGAGATATATATATATATATACACACACACACACACATATATATGTATATACATATATATGTATATATATATCCATATATATATATATACACACACATATATATATGTATATATATATCCTCCAAGTTCAATACAATAATAATATTACCATTCTCCAATTCCAATTCATTTTGTACTATTGGGTTAATATAAGCTCAACTGCCCCCAAAACACTCAAGTCTAACTTATATGGCATTCAGTGTTACAGACAAGAGGACAGCCTGAAGAGCGTGGCCCATTCTAGTGCTAGGATTGAAACACACCTTCCTCTGGGAAGACTCTACAGGGTATATATACATGTTCCTATCTGCTTATAATTAGGAAGGGACAAAGTCAAAACACAGGCTATTCCTTTCCTGTACCCCCCAAAAAAGACCCTATGTTTAAGCATGTTGAAAAAAGAAAATATAGAGTCATTTATTAAGGTTGTCCATTTTTAAAAGGATCATAGCCACAAGGGTTTCCTTAATTTTTGTGTCCCTAATTAAAACACATGTCATCATACCATCAAAAACATAAAGAATAAAACTGCTGCTTCTCAGTTACCTTATTGAGCTCTGGAAATAGTTCTTGTATCACAATGTCCAATAAAACGTAAGTCAGCTAAAGCACCAAAAAAAAATTTTTTTTGAAGGCATTAGACAAAAGCCATATAAATAATAAAAACAAAATTCAGGACTGTAGTTACCTCTAAATGAGAAGGCATGTGTACATTTTGTTATTATGCTTCATAAATGTTAAAGACACAATAAGGACACAAAATTTTAGCTATATTAAGATCTCAACAAAATATGTACAGACTGAACTATATACATAATGTTAACTGTGGTTATTCTATGTAATCTGAATGATGGAATTCTTTATTTTTAAATATTTATTTCATGAATTTTGTATATGTTCCAAATTTTCTACAATGAATCTGTTTAAGTCAAAACAACTCCCACCCATCCTGAGAAGGATCATATGGAATATTTTGTTAAGATAAACAGGTATTTCAAACATTTTCCAGTATAAAAAAAACACAAATGGTCAATATTTTATTTGTAAACACTAGTAACTTTACTATGCTCAAAACCAATTATATATAACTCTTAACTAGAGAGAACAAACTGATGGTTACCAGAGGGGAGGTGATGGGAATTAAGGAGGGCACTTATCATGAGGAGTACTGAGTAATGTATAAAATTGTTGAACCACTATAATGTACACTTGAAACTAATACAACACTGTATGTCAACTATACTGAAATTAAAATAGAAAATTTAATTTAAAAATAATCAGCAAAAAAGAATAACAGATAAAATACTTTTTTTCCTATCTGAACGTCTGAAGTGCACTGCCTTGATTTAACATAGTGTCACTTCACAAGTAATAATATACCAGACACCCTACTATGTGTCGTTCACAAAACCTAGCCAACACTAGTTAACCTGCTTTAATGAATTTTACCTGCTTATTGAGAACTGGCTGTTGTAAGCCATCAAATAGAAGTCTGATGCTTTCATACTTGGCTTCTTCACCAATACACTTGACTATCAGATCTAAAAGAGAAAGCCAAAGGTGAAAACACTTCCTATTATAAAGTGACTCATCATTAACTGGACCATGAAGCAAAATCTTCACCCTGTTTCCCAGGTATTACACAAAAACTATAAATCCGCATTTCCTAAACCAGTGTTCTGCAAGGGGCTCCTGGAAAAAAGGCTTCTATAGTCAAGAAACTCCTCCTTTTGGAGATTCACAATGCACAAAAGTATACTACAAGCTCTGAAGAATGTTGCAGTGAAGAAATCTACTTATATTATTAAGTGATAAAAGACAGTTGGAAAATAACACATATTGTGTTATCCCATTCAGATAAAACAAATAAAATCAAATCCCAAAATTATGTGTATACATTTGTACACACTTGTATAGACATGCACAGAAAAAATGTGAGGATTAACACCAAACTGATTAGGGAGAAGATGGCTTCTACTTTTTACTCTATATATTTTCATAATGTTTGAATATCTTAATATCAGGAAAAAAAGTTTAATTTTTTAACATAGACTTTCCTCAATGAATATGACCTCTTTAATTTACTTTTGTACTTTTTTCATAATTATTACTAACCATCTTACAGAACAATCTTTTTGGGAAATGTTTAAACACTAATTTAGGATCCAAAAAGTTCTGATACATGTTTGCACAACTGTCATTTATCACATCTGTTACCAAAGAGTTGGTCTAAAATCTAAAAAATCTCTGAATGTTTTCCCCAAAACAGGAAAATAAAATTATTCTTAAGTAAACAAAGTGCTCAAATATTTGTCCGCCCCCCCATCATAATAAAACTCTTAATGATGTCCTTGAAAAGTTCTCACCTTATGTTTGCTTCTAGGAGATAAATCTAACCCTACAAGGCAAAGGCCAAATTCAATTTATAATAAGCATAGTAGATCCTTGATATTTTCAAGATATGTGGCCCAATACGGATCTTTATGAATCCCCTAATTCACCAATACTACATAGAATTTTCCAATTAAGATGCATGACGCATAATGGACAAAAGTAAGTGATCCTTTCAGATCCTTCATGAGTTCCTAAGAAATGAAGGGTAGAGGACAACAAAAAGACATGCTTAGTTTACTCACTAAATTACTCCTCCCCAAAGAGAAGTTTTGAAGTAGATGTGATTCAAATTTGTGCCTTAGCAAAATAACAAATTACTACATTCACTGGCTTTCCATGTTGTCCCTAATATCAAAACTAAGACTGTTAAAGCCATGAACGCTAAGGGCTGCTATTACAAAACAGGTAAGAAATTATTTCATCATTTACCTACAGAAGACTTAGCCCAAAATACTTTTATTCACTTTTATATTCAGACCAGGGATTTAACTTAATTGTCTTCACACAGAGCAGCAGGACTATTCTGAGACTAGTTATTCAATGATGAGAATTCTCTAAGATACAGGCCAAAGGCCTCTTCAGTTCTTATTCTATATTTTCTCTCTGGGCATTATTATCCACTACACATAACACCCATATCTCTATCCTTTACCATTCATTTCTCCAATTTCAAAACCTGGATATCTAACTACTTATTAGACATTTCCTCCTGAATAATGTGTAGGCACTTCAACTCAAAATATTCTAAACTAAATATCCTCTGTTTTGAACCCTTAACATTTTTTCCTTTTATTTCTCACTCTATAAAAGGTTACTACCATTCATTTACCTTATGGCTCAAGCCTACCTCCTTTACAGAAGAAGTGATCATTCTCCTCCTCTGAGATACTCTGTGAGTTGAACATGCCTATCACATGTATGTTTTGTCTGTATACCTGTCTTCCTGCTAGATCGAATTACTCAAGTATAGTTTTTATATCCCTTGCTCTCTGCATAGTGCCTGACATGTGGAAAGTGCTCAATAAATTTAGAATGAATGAATTCTGATCTTTTACTCATAAACACTACTGTAGTTCTTCTCATAGTATAATGGGCAGCAGGATTCCAATTGTCCCACAAACATATCACTTTGATCAGTCTGGTTGTAAGTTGCTATTGAAAGAATCTGGCTACTGCATAAGTAGAAAAAGCCTATATTAAAGTTCATAGTGCTTATATCATAATAACCAAATTTTATTTAACTAATGAGTTAATTTTAGTTGGTCTTTATAACTATTTCTAAAATGATAACTCAAAATAAAAATTAGTTTCAATAATTACTATATTGTGTATGGGGTGCCTGGGTGGTTCAGCTGGTTAGGCATCTAACTCGTGATTTCACCTCAGATCATGATCTGGGGGTTGTGGGATTGAGCCCCATATCAGGCTCTGCACTTGGTGCAGAGTTTGCTTGAGATTCTCTCTCTTCCCCCCACTTACATGCTTGCTCTCTCTCTCCAAATAAATAAAATCTTTTAAAAAATTACTATACATTGTGATATCAAAGAAATGCTAATCTATATTAAACTACCTAAATATTATACCTGGAATATAATTCATCATTTCTTCAAAAGTCTGTTTTGCTCGTTTTTGCTTATCTTGGAGAGAGCGAGGTTCAGTGTTTTCACAGAATACAGCATCTAAAAAGACACAAAAAGAAGTAGTTGCTGGAATTTTTACCTATTATACACAAAGTACTTTTTCATTGCAGAAATACTAATAAACCAATGAAAAACAGGACACAAAAGTACGTAAAACATGAAACAAACACATGACAAAATACAAACCTCTGAGAAGTGTTATGAGTGACACCAAACGGTGCTCCTGAAATAGCTGTTCTAGTTTACAATGAAGATAGTAGTCAGTATACATTTCCAGGGTGTTTTTAAACAGGATTCGAGTTCCCATTAAGAGATGATGAAGCCAGTCAGGAACTTGGAAAACCACCCGTCCTGAGAAGGATCATATGGAATATTTTGTTAAGATAAACAGATATTTCAAACATTTTCCAGTATAAAAAAACACAAATGGTCAATATTTTATTTGTAAATACTAGTAACTTTAATATGTTCGAAACCAATTATATCAAATTCTTATAAAAGAATTATCTTCAATTTAAAAAGAAGTTACAATGGGGCAATAGTGAAGAGCATTAATTTGCATCACAGAAGAAATGATACATGAATGAAAAATAGGTTTTCACAGTAACCACATAGACCTTACCTACCTACATACATCAGGTAATCATAGACTCCTTCTACAGTCATCATCTCCATAAAATAATTCTGATTTTGCTTTCTTTCTGTATTCTCAGCACGGTTTGCATTATTCTTAAACAGATCACTGAAAAGCTAAAGTAAAAATTGAAATAATTAAGAGATATGTAGTTTATTACACCTGATAACAATCACTAAAGCTAAAGTGACACAGAGCACAGGCACTTAAACTTTTCCAATCAAAACAGAATTATCAGATAGGTTATAAGCTCTGCCTCTAAAGTTTCGTATTTATGCCCAAAATTTAATAAAAAATACATATTCCTCCCAAAATAGTACATAAAAGTCTGCATTAATTTTAGACACAAAAGAAAATTCATTATTCATGAAGAAACCTTTGTTTTTTTAATACCAAAAGGAGCAAATAAACATGTAAAGATGTATATATATATTAATGATAGCTAATTTTAAAACTAACATGACTTATAGATTATAATTCACAATTAAAGGGTGTTTAGATGTGAACGTTGAGCTTTAACCAAAATTCATTTGGACAATAACAGTCACAGACCAGAAATGCCTAATCAGTGTGAAAAAAAAAACAAGATACAGAAAATTACTTATAGTAAAAAATTATGAAATGCAACTAAACCTCAGCCCTACCTACCCCCAGGATATGCAAAAAAAGTCTACTGTTGGTAATAATAATAAAATAGCAGAAATCAAAGAACTAAAAGTCTGACAGTAAAGATCAACAAAGCCAAAAGATGAAAAGGACAAAATCTTTGGCAAGACTGATCAAAAGAAAAAAAAGAGAGAGACACAAATAATGTTAAAAATAAAAGGTGACATAGCTACAGATGTCAGAAAAAACAACTACTTTAGGCCAAAAAGATTTCAAATTTAGATAGAATAAAAAATGTGTTGAAAAATATAACTTATCGGGTTGCCTAAGTGCCTCAGTTGGTTAAGCATCTGATTCTTGATTTTGGCTCAGGTCATGATCTCAGGGTTATAAGATGGAGCCCTGCATCCAGCTCCATACTGGGTATAGAAGCTGCTTAAGATTCTCTCTCTCCCTCTCCCTCTCCCCCTCCCCCCCTTAAAAAAATATATATAAAACCTATCAAAACTGACTCATGTTGGGGCACCTGGGTGGCTCAGTTGATTGGGCATCCGACTCTTGGTTTCAGCTCAGGTCATGATCTTGGGGTCATGGGATCAAGCCCTTCATCAGGCTCCACACTCTCAGCTCAGAGTCTGCTTGTGCCTCTCCCTCTGCTCCTCCCCCAGCTCACGCACACTCTCTCTCTCTGTGAATAAATAAAATCTTTGAAAAAAAACTGACTCATGCAACAAATCTGAAGAATACTATATAATCATTAAATTAAGTTGTTTTTTAAAAAAACCTTCCTACCAATAAAACTCAAGGCTTAGGTGACTTTAACAACCAGTTCTACCAATTATTTAAAGAACTAGTAATTCCAATTATAACTTTACCAGCAAACAGAAAAAGGTTAATATAACTTTGATACCAGAACTTGACAAGGATAGAATGAGAAAGAAAAATTATAGGCCAAGTCCATCTATAAACATGAATACAAACTTCTTTAACCTTATTTATAAAGAATATCCATGAAAAAAGCTACACTACATGATTTAATGGTGAAACATTGAAATCATGCCCTTTGTACAATAGTTCATAGCCATGAATGAAACAAAGCCATCATTTGCATATAAGTATGTAAATCTAAAAGAATTAATAGATATATTACTAAAGTTAAGACAAGTCTAGCAAGGTTATTGAATTTAAAAAATCAACACACAAAAATGAACTATTTGTTTACCAAAAAGAAAGTTATAAAGTGAAAAAAATATAAAAGATACCTTTTATACTAATAACAAAAAAGTGAAGTTTTTGCGGAGCGGGGGAGGGCTATCCTTTGAGCTCACATTGCTCCCCATGCTGAGCACTATTCTGGAACTAAAGCAAGCTTTTTTTTTTTTTTTTTTTTTTAATGATTTCATTGATTTATTGGTCAGAGAAAGAGTGTGCCAGAGAGAGCACAAGCACGGGGGAGCGGCCGGCAGAGGGAGAAGCAGGCTGCCCACTGAGCAAGGAGCCCGATGCAGGACTTGATCCCAGGACCCTGGGATCACAACCTGAGCCGAAGGCAGACGCTTAACCAACTGAACCACCCAGGAATCCCTAAAGTGAGCTTCCTGCGAACTGGAAATATATCTTTATATTCCAGAGCCTGGCACTCTCAACAGTAGGCACAGGATAATATACCTGCTTAATGAATGGATTAAATATTATATAAGCCATTGAAATGAGACAAAACAAACATCAAATCAATATAAATACATTGTATCAATTAATTTCTTGAGTACTGGAAGTTGGTGATTTACTACCTAAGAAAACCACCTTAAAAAAATCCCCCAAATACAGAAATGGCAGAAGTTTACAAATACAATTATCTAAAGAAACATTTACCCGTTAATGTAAAGAGGCAAGAAACTATATATGCCCTCTTTATACTGTACAACTGATTTCCACATAAAGGATATAAGTCCTATTCATTTCATTAACACATGATGCTCCCTATAATGGAAAAGTCTCAAGTAGGACAACTTCAAACTTTATGACTCTAAGGCAATACGCAGTACCTTCTTGTTGTTTTCTGAAGTAGGGCTGAGAATGGTCAGTTCCGGTTTACTTGGTTTAGGCTTTGGAGATTCACAAGAATTAATGAAATTCATGATGAAAGGTTCCAAATGCTGACCTTTCTGTTGTAATACAGAAATCATGGTATAAAAATCAAAAATCAAGATTATGATTTTTAATAATCATAACCCATTAAAATTCACTGATATTTAAATATGCTTACAACTATCATGTTACAGAATATACATAAATCACTTATTCACCTCTTTCATTAGTTTTCCAGGAACAGACTTTATAATTTTCCCTGCAATTAAAAGTAAAATATTAATTTTATGAAGGCATAATATATCTCATAATTGCTTACATGTATACTTCACTCAGTAATTTTATTTTTTTTTTTAGATTTTATTTATTTATTTGACAGAGAGAGAGAGCACAAGCAGGGGGAGCGGCAGGCAGAGGGAGAGGGAGAAGCAGACTCCCTGCTGAGCAGGGAGCCCGAAGTGGGGCTCGATCCCAGGACCCTGGAATCATACCTGAGCCGAAGGCAGATGCTTAACCAACTGAGCCACCCAGGTACCGCTTCACTAGGTAATTTTAAATACTAAACAGCCAAGTAAAAAGTAAAACAGTAAAAAATTTATAACTTACCATTTCACATTCAATAGAAATTTACAATAAATATGGTATTCTTAACTATTTATAGATACAACATTTAGGATTTACAGTGGGATTGGGGAGGGTGGGTAAGGGACTGAACAAGCCAAGTGTTGGTAACTGCTGAAATAGAGTGAGAAGTTTATTATACAAAATTCTCTACTTTCGTGTATATTTGCAATTGCCCATAAGAAATGTTTTCAAAAGATTTTAAACAATAATGAATATATAAAGATATCTAAGAGCATGTAAAAGTCAGTCAAAAAAGTTTTAAGAACTGCTAGAACATTTAAATTGGCTATTTAGGGGCACCTGGGTGGTTCAGTTGGTCAAGTGTCCAACTCTTGATTTTGGCTCAGGTCATGACCTCAGGGTCATGAGACTGAGCCCTGTGTCAGGCTCCACACTCAGAGTGGAGCCCACTTAAGATTCTCTCTCTCTCTCTCTCTCCCCCTCTTCCCTCTCCTCCACTCACACGCTCTCTTGCTCTAAAATTTACAAAAAAAAACCCAAAAAAACAAAAAAACCACACACATTGACTATTTTTTTTTTAAATATTTTTATTTATTTTTTCCAACAGAGAGAGAGACAGCGAGAGAGGGAACACAAGCAGGGGGAGTGGGAGAGGGAGACGCAGGTTTCCCGCGGAGCAGGGAGCCCCGATGCGGGGCTCGATCCCAGGACCCTGGGATCATGACCCGAGCTGAAGGCAGACGCTTAACGACGGAGCCACCCAGGCGCCCACACACTGACTATTTAAATAGCTTTATATTCTGAGTTTTAGATTAATACATATTCTAATCCTGTTTGCCAAAATTTCTTCTTGATCTTATCTCTAGGTTCCCTTATTTTAAAATACCAAGCATCTTGAGATTTTCTCAAACATTAGAAATGCCTATAAAAATTAGAATTGATAAATGCAACCTAAAATTTCTTGCAGTTCAATTTAGAAAAAAGTAGACTTATGGCAAAAGCAGGAGACATAATAACAAATTAAAATGGGAGATTGTTTTACAACATGAAAACCACCCAACCCTCTCCTATCAGCTTATTTCTCCTTTGCTACCCCCATAAACTATGCCTTCCTCCTTAGAATTTCCCACGTGCCTGGGGCACCTGGGTGGCTCAGTCAGTTAAGCATCTGCCTCTTGATTTTGGCTCAGGTCATGATCTTAGGATCCTGGGATCAAGCCCTCCATCAAGCTCCACACTCAGCAGGAGTCTGCTTAAGGATTCTTTCTTTCCCCCTCCCTCTGCTCACACTCTCTCTCTCTCTCTCTAATAAATAAATCTTAAAAAAAAAAAAAAAAGATTCCCCAAGTTCCTTAAACTACAGAGCTTCATCCTGTTCTTTTCTGTCTCATCTACATGCTCTTCTTGAGACAATTTATTTGTTCAATCTGATTTCAAATAACACTCAAATCTCTATTCCTTGCCTACCTCCTGGCCTCTCCTGCCTTACAAAGCTTCTTTAACTGGATTCTATAAACTCAACAAGTTCAGAACTGCTATTAATTTATTCCTTATCTCAGCAAGTAACAGCATCCCTCCAATTGTTTAAATAGAAACCTGGGTCATCTTTGATCATTTCTTTTCCTTCAGTAAAACCTAGTCAGCAACCAGGTCTACCCAATTCTGTCTCCTAGACATCATATATAACCAAGTATATAATGTCCTCACATTTTCCCCTGATAAGAAAACCTCCATGTACAAACACGAAGTATTTTGGCTCAACTAAATGTATTAATTTGAAGAGATACAAATGAAAGCCAAATGCCCATTTGTAATATTTAATTCATTTGTTTAACTCTATATGTACTTAAGATTATATTATATAAAATATATTTAGAAATATTGTTTTATTTCCATTATTATCTTTAACAATTTTATTCAAACCTTGCCTGCTTATATTACTGTGGTCTATACTGAAATTTATATAAAAGAAATCATGCTGTATATATTCTTCTGTGTCTTGCTTCTTTCATTCAACATCACACTTTTAAGATTATCAATGTTGTTGCAAATAGCTACATGCTACAGGTATTCATTTTATGAATCTACCACAATTTATCTGTCTTCTATTGGTAATGACACTTGTATTATTTCCAGTTTTGGCTATAAAAACAATGATGCTAAGAACATTCTTCAATATGAATAAAAGATTCTCTAAAGTATATATCTCAGATAGGGACTGCTGAGTCATTCAGTTTTATACCAAACTGTTTTTCCAAGTAGTTTCCAATTTATATTCCTCTAACAGTGTATAAGAAGTCTGTTAGAATTTGACTCATAGCTTCACTATATAAACTATTCCTCTACATTAATCTGAAAATGCTGATTATTTTCAGTTTATCCTCATATACATGATTCCCTTTTTAAATTGACTTACCAAGATTTACATCTGGTAGTATCTTATCAAGAAACTGTGTTTCTCCACCATTGGGGGAGAGAAAATCTGCCAGAAGTTGACTATTACTCAGTTCTGGATGCTGTAGAAGTTTCTTGAATGAAAAAAGAAAAAAAAGTGGGGTGGCGGGGAATTTAAAAGGGTCATCAAAACTATATTAAAATGGTAAGAACATCAACAAAAATTTTTTTAACCCTCAAAAGCTCTTTTATATTCAGAATAACAAAATTACATTTGTAGAAAGAACAGTATCGCACAGCAGCTAAGACCTCAGCCTCTACAGTCAGACATGAAAGGGTTTGAATTCCAGCTCTTCCACTTACCAGTGAGGTGTCCCTAGAAACTAAATTCCTAAATTACATAAGAGTTTCCTCAAATGTAAGATGAAGATAATACTACTTACTTTACAGCGTTGTTATATAAAGCATTTAGTACAGTACCTGATACACAGGAAGGAAGATTAAACACTAGCTAATATCGTTGCTCTGTTTCTCAACAATTAAAGAAGTACTACAATATCATATAACTTTCTTGATAATTAAAAGAAGTTGGCACAAAGGGTTTTGCAGAAAACTAAATGTGGAAATGTGAAATAATTTGGAAAATCTGTTGTCTGTTCTTCTTGCAACACTATTTTCTTACAAGATTAACTGACTTTTTAAAGCCGAAATTAACCCAGTCTTACCTAATATTGTTTTGTAACTTGAAACAGTTACAAAACTTTATGAGCAGAAATCTGTATAAATGAAATACCAGTAACTGAAACCTTTACCTCCCTATCACCAGAAAATACTCTTCTAGAATGTGGTGCTCTAGTTCTGAGAAAGATTTAGTTCATTCAAATAATGGGTTAATGGTACAAACAAAGGCAAAGGTTAACACTACTATATACTAGGTTCAAATATCCTTGCAGTAGTTAATAGTTATTTCATATTTCAATTTTCACACTACCAAAAAATTATATAACAAGTATTTTCTGGGTTGAAGTATTCAACAGTTCAAATACAAGATATAAAATATAAATATCCCTTTACACTGATTAATATTTTTAATTTAAAAAGTACTTATTGTGGGCAAGGAGGCATCCAAATTTAACTGAATTAACACTTACTTAATAAAATCTACAAAATTTCATGCCCAAATAAAAAAATATTTTTTTTAACAACAACAATAAAAAAAAAAGTATCCACTTTTTGGTCTTATGCACTTTTTTTTTTTTTAAAGATTTTATTTATTTATTTGAGAATGAGAGAGGGAACACAAGAGGGGATAGGGTCAGAGGGAGAAGCAGACTCCCCGCTGAGCAGGGAGCCCGATGCGGGACTCGATCCCGGGACTCCAGGATCATGACCTGAGCCGAAGGCAGTCGCTTAATCAACTGAGCCACCCAGGCGCCCCTGGTCTTATGCACTTTATTAAAGAATGATGGTCATTAATTTTAGAGAAGTCTAAATTCATTTTAGTTAAGCGTCTGACTCTTGATTTCGGCTAACTGTACTAATAATGGAAATAACATACCAATTACATTGTTTACGTAACACTGTGCACACACTGAAAAAAAATAAAATTCAATTCCAAGTGGTGACTGGTAGAGAATCAGGAGATCCCAAGAAACTGGAAAAACATCTACAAATTGCAAAACAAAAAACTGAGGAATAAAATGGGAGGGAAGATTCACAAATTCAGAAGTGCTAAACACAAAATCAAACAGAAACAAGACAAAAAAAAAACCTGGCTAGTTTAGTCAGTAGAGTATGCTTCTCTTGATCTTGGGGTTTTGAGTTGAAGCCCCACGTTGTGGGTACAGATTACTTTAAAAAATAATAATTTTTTTTTTAAAAAGACAAGAGGGGCACCTGGGTGGCTCAGACACTTGAGCATCTGCCTTCAGCTCAGGTCATGATCCCAGCGTCCTGGGATCGAGCCTCGCATCGGGCTCCCTGCTCAGCCAGAAGCCTGCTTCTCCCTCTCCTACTCCCCCTGCTTGTGTTCCCTCTCTCTCTGTCTCTATGTCAAATAAATAAAATTAAAAATTAAAAATCTTTAAATAAAAAAAAGACAAGAACAACAACAAAAACTACCCAGTATACTTAGAATGCATTTCATCTTGCACAAGTTTTTCTTTATCTTCTCACACCAAAAGTTTTAAACTAAACTCAACATACAATTTTTCTTCTTCTAAGAAAATATCTGCTATTTCATTGGTTATCAACTTTTTTAAAAAGTATACTTTTTTTTTGAGAGAGACAGTGCTTGAGTGGAAGGGAGGGGGAGAGGGAGAGAGAGAGAATCTTAAACAGGCTCCAAGCTGAGTCTATAGAGCCCAACACAGGGCTCGATCTCATGACCCTGAGATCATGGCCTGAGTTGAAATCAAGAGTCGGATGCTTAACCAACTAAGCCACCCAGGAGCCCCTAAAAAGTACACTTTTCACAATAATTCATTTTCACATGGAAAAAATATCTTAAAAGAATTTCAGAAATCCACACTGACAGGTATCTGTAAAACAAAATATATATACACAAGAGGAAAAAAAGACCAATTAGACAATGCTATGATTAGCAATGTTTTCAATTGAGTTGGTACTGTACCTGTAAATATTCCTGAAACTCTTCTCTCTTTGACTTTAAGAATTCATAATTTTTGGGGCCAATGATCCTCTTGGAAGGAAGCTGGGCATCAGGAAATGTGCCTGAAATTAATATACATGAGAGTAATTAGTATGATCTGCTACTATTTTAAAAACCTAATTTATAATTTACTATGGCAAATTCAGATTCACAATGCTCCCTTATAGAGATGTAGCATTATCTTTTCAATAATCTGGACAAGGGGCACCTGAGTGGCTCAGTCAGTTAAGCATCTGCCTTCAGCTCAGGTCATGATCCCGGGGTCCTGGGATCGAGCCCTGATTCGGGCTCCCTGCTCAGTGGGGAGCCTGTTTCTCCCTCTCCCTCTGCTGCTCCCCCTGCTTGTGCCCTGTCAGGTAAAGAAATAGAATCTTTTTAAAAAGATTAATTACATATATACATGCATACATACATAAATAATCTTGACAAAATCCATAAGCTTCAAGTCAGAAGTCCAGACCAAAGAACCTGAGTCTACTGATAACCAAACTGATCACCAACTCTTTGTTGACACAGATTTATTTAAGCCTTCTATACTAGTAAAAAAGCCTCAGAAAAATACCATGAGATTATTTTGAAGTTGGTGGGATTCTCTTAGACAAAATCTTACAAAGAAAAATACCTACTCTCTCATGGGGAAAAAAGGTAGCATGTTGCCAATACTATACAAGATTAAAAACAAAATTTAAAAACCATGGACATGGGGTGCCTGAGTGGCTCAGTCGGTTGAGCATCCAACTCTTGGTTTTGGCTCAGGTCATGATCTCAGGGTGGTGAGATCAAGCCCAGCATCGGGCTCCACATTGGACATGGAGCCTGCTTAAGATTCTCTCTCTCCCTCTGCCCCTCCCCCACTCCCCCTCCATTCTCTCTCTTTCAAATAAATAAATAATCTTTAAAAAACAAACAAACCATGAACATGCTTTCTCAAACAGGGCTGACTTTAGAAATTTAAATACCAAAAAGGAAAATATTGTTGGGAATACAACCAACTTAGGTTGATCCAGGGCTTTAAAGTATGGATTATATGTCTTCTCTCAACCCCAAATCCAAAGGAAAAATTCTCAGAGAAAGGAGATAAGGATGGTACTGCACAAGATTGGCAGAGACAAAGAGAAAACCATTTTCTTTTTTAGATTTTATTTATTCATTTGTGTGAAAGAGCGAGAGCACGCACAAGCAGGGAGAGAGCACATAAGCGGCAGGCAGAGGGAGAAGCAAGCTCCCCACTGAGCAAGGAGCCTGATGTGGGACTTGATCCCAGGACCCTAGGATCATGACCTGAGCCAAAGGCAGATGCTTAACTGACTGAGCCACCCAGGCATCCCAAAGAGAAAACCATTTAAAGACAAGTACAAATTCAAAACCTAAGCAAAGAGTTTGGAGTGAGACCTTGTATTTTTTATCATCCTATAATCTCCTTATCATGGGCTTTGCTCTTAGTAAAGAAGGGTAAAAAAGGTTCCTGTCCTTCTCAGTTCAGAACCAACCTGCATTTGGATCAGGGACACTCCACAAAGCTTCTCTAAAATAGGGGTGCCTGGATGGCTCAGTCGGTTAAGCGCCTGCCTTCGGCTCAGGTCATGATCCCAGGGTCCTGGGATCGAGCCCCGCATCGGGCTCCCTGCTCGGCAGGAAGCCTGCTTCTCCCTCTCCCTCTGCCTGCCTCTCTGCCTACTTGTTCTCTCTCTTTCTCTCTGTCAAATAAATAAATAAAATCTTTAAAAAAAAAAAAAGCTTCTCTAAAATAAAGATTCATGGGCACCTGGGTGCCTCAGTTGGCTCTTGACTTTGGCTCAGTTCATAATCTCAGGGTTGTGAGATCGAGCACCACATCAGGTTCCATGCTGGGCATGGAGCCTACTGAAGATTCTCTCTCTCTCCTTCTGCCCCTTTCCCATCCCACCTATGTGCTTGCTTGCATTCTCTCATAAATAAATGAATAAATAAATAAAATAAAAAGATTCAGAATACACAAATCAAACTCACGAATCTATGTACAAAATGACTGTAAATACTTCATAACTACATCCCTGACATTAACTAAAATAAATGGATGATAAAAGAGACTGAAAGGTGAGGGGAAGAACTAAAATGGAGAAGTGTTCCCCTTTTCTGACTGATCTATCCTTAAAAGAAATATTACACTACAAGTTTTGTTTCCATATCTAAGAGCTAAATAAAGCATTGCCATGATGCAGAGCAAACATGTTTATCTAGAAAGATGGCAAAAGAACAGAGCAACTCTGAAATGCCTGTTTTAAATTCTCTGCCACATCGAAATAAACAAAAATTCAACTGGAAAGAGAATCTCTTCTAAAATACAATTAAAGAATAGCTATCTTTTAATTTTTAACATTATTATTTTAAAAAGCAATAAATGTGCACTGTAAAAACTTTAAAAATATAAGCCAGAAGTGGTGGGGGGTGAGAGGGATGGGTGGCTGGGTGACAGACATTGGGGAGGGTATGTGCTGTGGTGAGCGCTGTGAATTGTGTAAGACTGATGAATCACAGACCTGTACCCCTGAAACAAATAATACATTATATGTTAAAAAAAGAAGAAGAAGAAGAAGAAGATAGCAGGAGGGGAAGAATGAAGCGGGGGAAATCGGAGGGGCAGACGAACCATGAGAGACGATGGACTCTGAAAAACAAACAGGGTTCTAGAGGGGAGGGGGGTGGGAGGATGGGTTAGCCTGGTGGTGGGTATTGAGGAGGGCACATTCTGCATGGAGCACTGGGTGTTATACGCAAACAATAAATCATGGAACACTTCATCTAAAACTAATGATGTAATGTATGGGGATTAACATAATTAAAAATATATATAAGGCAGAAATAAGATAAAAACAGTTCATTCCTATTATGAACAGCAGTGTACACAAGTGTTACTGTCACATTTTCTTGGTATAATTACTTAAAATCAAAAAATTCATCTAGTTCAATAGCTTCTTCAAGAAAGCTAATGCGAAAATGGAACATTTTTTTCAAAAACAACATACCATGAAATTCTGTTAGTTTTGATTCAAGTACATAGAATTCTAGATATCTTCTATAGACAGACCAATGTTCAGGCTCATGCCCAACTGTAAATTGAATGAATACACAATAAGTAATAAATAATTTTATAAACTATTAGAAATTATTCCAGTCTTAATAATTATTTCTTAACATCACCATTAACGTATTTTATCCCATATTTTAATTTTAAATTTAAGAGATGGATAAATTTTACCTATTTATGAAGTTATCTAATAAATAATTTTTCTACAACAGAATCACAGAGCTGACAAATTTCAAAAAATAATGCAGTTATTATTTTTAAAATGTCATAGAAATAATGTATTTCATAAAACTTATAATCAATTTTAGGTCTCTCAAATATTTACCAACTGTCCTGATCTAAAACAATACAGACAGCACTATCCAACAGAACTTACTGCAATTCTGAAAATGTTTTATATTATCTGCATTAATATAGAAGCTATTAGCCACATGTAGTTACTGATCACTTGAAATGTGGCTATTGTAAGTAACTAAAATTTTAATATAATTTAATTTTCACTGATACATGTGGCCACTAAATTGAATAGTACAAAGTAATGGTTTACAGAATGAATTGGGTCAGACTGCCTATTCCAATCCCAGCTCCCCCATTTACTAAGTGAACTTGAATAAATAACCTCACTGTGCCTTAAGTTGCTTAGAATAAAAATAATTGTACCCATTACATAAAATAATCCACTTAAATCACTTCTGTAGAGTGCACAGCACAGAGTAAGCACCCCCAAAATGTTAACTGCTATTATTAGCATCTCATGTCATTCTAGCATAGATTTGGAAATGCAATGAACAAAGTCAACTAAAACCACAATAACCCAGGGGCACCTGGGTGGCTCAGCCTGTTGAGCATCTACCTTCAGCTCAGGTCATGATCCCAGGGTCCTGGGATTGAGCCCCGCATCGGTCTCCCTGCTCAGTGGGAGGCCTGCTTCTTCCTCTCCCACTCCCCCTGCCTGTGTTCCCTCTCTCACTGTCTCTCTGTCAAATAAATAAATAAAATCTTTAAAAAACACACACACACACACACAATAACCCAAAAACACCACCTGTATTTAGAAAAAAACATGATAGGGGCACCTGGGTGGCTCAGTCAGATAAGCGTCTGCCTTCAACTCAGGTCATGATCCCAGGGTCCTGGGATCGAGCCCCACATCAGGAGCCCGCTTCTCCCTTTCTCTCTCCCTCTGCCTCTCCCCTTGCTTGTGCTCACTCTCTCTCTCTCTCTCAAATAAATAAATAAAAGCTTTAAAAAAAAATGATATAGTCACAATCTATAAAGGAAATCGAATTTTTCTTCCTCAACGTTGGTCTTAAAAGATCTATATCATACTTAGTTTTGGTTTTTAAAATCCTAAAATTGCTATTTTGCTACACATATAAAATCAATGATGCACTTTTTTCCCCTCATGGGCCATGGCTTCCTAAAAGCACATTACATTGACAAAGTCTGTAGCACTGCTGAGAAAAATAATCCTTAGTTTTAAGATTTTTTGGTTTAAATTTTATGGTTAAATTATTAAGGCAAACTTCTAAAAATAAAGCACAAAAATTAATGATGTCTGTCCAAAAGGCAAAAACATAATAATTTAAAAGTATATCATATGTAAATCTTTGAAAAGGACACAAGTTACATGCTTACATAAATTTACTTATAATGATAGGAATTTATATCTGAAGAGTCAGAAGTTTAAAATAATTTTCTGAGAAAGAAGAACAGTGTGGGAAGAGCCAGACTTTAAGTACTAAGCACAGAAGTAGTTGAATCCAGAAACTAACTACAGTATTTCTTTTCAATTCTTTCCAACGCTTAAAATGCCAATCAATAGAAACAGCAGACAAAGATGCATACCAAACTATGTTTGAAACTGAAATCAGACTATAATATCAACAATGGTTTGTCTCTACACCTATTAGAATGCTGAGCTAGAAAAGCAACCAGCAAGACTGAATGGCAACAGCAGCAAAATCAAGTAGCACTGACTCCGAACTGGACAGAGCAAGACCATGCCTGGTACTTAGTTATAAGAGGAAAAATCATAGATAGCTACTCCAAGCATTCTTCCTTTCCCATTCCTATGTTTTATTTCTTGAAATAGGATTAGCTTCTAAGAAAAATTTTAAAAACCTATTATTTTTTGAAAAACAAGGGGAATTATTAGTACTGACCTTCATGCTAACATTTAGTCACTCCTCTCTCAAAACCTTTTTTTTAATTTAATTTTATTATGTTAGTCACCATACATTACATCATTAGTTCAAAACCATTTCCTAACACTGCCACTTTTTTTTCCTTCTTTCACCACAGACAGTTCCCTCTGCCCAAGCTCAACTTCATTTTTCTATCATTCCCAAAATGTGCACAACTTTGATGTGCTTTTGCTCACACTGAATGCCCCACTTCTTGGACAAAACCCAGGGTAGTGACTGTTACCTTGCTATGGATGCTATTTACCCCCTTCTCTATTAGTTCACATCTGAAACTACCAAAAGAAAAAAGATAGCAAAACATGAGGAAAATCTGTCACATTGTGTTTTATCGTATTTTTATAAATTCTAATTAGCCCACAACAATGGAAGAGAAATGCTATCTTAATGAAACTGGTATAATACCTGATACACTGCTATATGCGTTACTCATAGTCAATTAAGTATAATGGTTAATGATGATGGCAACAAAACCATTAAAAGAACATTACATAAAATGCCTTGCTGCATTGTCAACATGTCTCACACACATCTACTCAATACGTATTGGTTGAACAAATTAGTTAAATGGTATTAGAGATAACCTAGAAAAGCCTAAGCTTTCATTCAAATTTCTGTTCAGACACTTATCTTTCAGATGTGCAGTCATACTCAAAAGTTAGAAATGGAAAAATGTTTATCATTCCTGATAAATACAGACTAATCAGCATCTTTTAAGAAAGGTATTCATAAAGCTTCCTACCTGCTCTTCTATCATTTCTTTCGACATCAATACAAAACACAGGTATTCTCTCCTTTTTCTCTTTCCTTTCAGAGGAAGGATCTTCAAAAAAGTCTACATATGGAATGCTAATTTTCCATGCAGCAAGGTTTCGGGGAGTATTAGGTGTGCTCACAGCTTCCACTGGAGAATCATCTTCCATTACAACAATACCTTCTTCAATCTGGAAAAACATCATCAGGAAAAATTTAATATTTCCAGGTCCTTTAGACCTATAGCATACAAGGTACAACTATAAAGAGTATGTCCATATAAATTCCATAATTTTCTAATACAAAACATTTGAAATTAGGTGATACCAAATTTTCTACAAAAAATACAAAGATAAAAAATTAAAAACAAGTTACTAGCATCAACTCCAGGATTTATTACATCACCTATATATGAAAATTCCATAGAAAAGAGAAAATAGGCACTTCAGAGATTAAAGATCTTGAAAATATACAAATATAGAAAAATATTTAACTATGGTACTAAGTAAAAATTAATGTACTGGTATTTTTCATTCTGACAATATGTATTGAGAAAGAGTCATAAAACAGTTTTAACTAAGTAAAGATGGTCACCGACTTATGATAGTTCAAAACTTATGATTTTTCAACTTTACTATGATACAAAAGCGATATGCATTCAGTAGAAGCTGTACTTTGAATTTTGAGTTTTTATCTTTTCCCAGGCTAACAGTGTGCAGTGTGATAATCTCTTGTGATACTGGGCAGTGGCGCAAGCCACAACTCCTGGGCAGCCACTTAATCACGAAGGTAAACAACCAATACACCTATAACCATTCTGTACCCAAAAAGCCATTCTTTTTCACTTTCAATACAGTATTCAATAAATTACATGAGATATTCAACACTTTATTATAAAATAGGCCTTGTGTTAGAGGATTTTGCCCAACTGTAGGCTAATGTAAGCATTCTGAGCTTGCTTAAGGTAGGCTAGGCTAGGCTAAGCTATGATGTCCAGTAGGCTAGGTGTATTAAATGCATTTTTAGCGTCACGTTGGACTCCCTGCTCAGCGGGGAATCTGCTTCTCCCTCTAACCCCCCACTCGTGCGCATGCACTCACTCTCTCTCAAATAAATAAAATCTCTTAAAATTAAAAAAAAATTAAAAATTAAAAAGTTAAATGCATTTTCAACTTTCTAAAAGAAAATGTCCCCCACTGTAAGCTAAGGAAGATCTATAATTCCACTTCTGGGAACGCAGTCTAATGAAAGTATTTATTCCAAGTAAATTTTTTTTAAACTGTGGAAAAGGCACAAGTATAAATATATTCACTGCAGTTAAGTAATATAAAAAATGAAAAATGACCTGAAAGGGACACAAAAATTAGAATTAAGTTTCTTTTTTCAACTCTTGGCTTCTAAAATTTTAATAATATAAATGTTTAAAATAGTAGTTTAAAATATTACTTGAAGGGGCGCCTGGGTGGCTCAGACGGTTAAGCGTCTGCCTTCGGCTCAGGTCATGATCCCAGGGTCCTGGGATCGAGTCCCGCATCAGGCTCCCTGTCTCCCTCTCACACTCCCACTCCCTCTGCTTGTGTTCCCTCTCTCGCTGTGTCTCTCTCTGTCAAATAAATAAATAAAATCTTTAAAAAAAAAAAAAAAAATTACTTGAACAATTGTTTTTAAAAAGAAATTTTAAACATGTTCTAGAAATATACATAAAGAAGGAAAAACTGTCTCTACTTCATTAAATTAAAAGGGAACCTCTGAATTAACACATTAAAACACCTGATCACCTAGACATCTCAAATTCATGTTAAAGAAGGCAAAATATTACAGATAAAACACATCCACCTTGAACATACTTTTTTTTTAAAGATTTTATTTGAGAGAGAGAGAGAGAGAGAGAGAGAGAAAACAACCAGGGGGAGTGGGAGAAGCAGGCCTATGGCTGAACAGGGAGCCTGATGCGGGGCTCAATCCCAGGACCTTGGGATCATGACCTGAGCCTAAGGCAGACGCTTAACGACAGAGCCACCCAGGTGCCCCTTGAACATACTTCTTTAAGACAATGAGTCAAAGACTGTGCACACTTAAGAAAATTCTGCATAGTGTATTCAGAGCAAATGAGTAGTAGAGAGAGATTTCTTTCCAGAATTTTAGCACCCTACCTTCACTCGCAGTTTTACTTTTTTCCCCACACCTGGCAGTCACCTCTCTTCTAAGTGAATTCTTTCCCTCCCCACGTCCCTTAGCAATTATCCTTTTCTGTTCTTGTCCGAAAATGGCTTTCCATAATCCCTAGTAAGACTGTTAGTGACCTTAGGAGGACCTCTTAATACTCTATTAAAAAGTCTTCAAGTCCTAAAAAGAAAAAAAAAAAAACTATAAAAACAGATGATATGTATTGGTTTTTGCCTTTTTTGGGACAAGGCTTATCTCCTTATATACCTGAAAGAAAAACAGAAGAATTTATGAGGGAAATGCCCACTCCATTACTTGGAACCTGAGGTACAGAGTAGCATTTTCTATGGCTATTACAACTGTATTTTTGTTAATGGATTCAGCTTCTTAGATATCAGAAGGGTAACTGATCATAAAATGACAGATAATTTGTTTAACAAGCTGACTAAATGCCAAAAAACAGACATTCTTGGGGCACCTAGCTGGCTCAGTCAGTGAAGCACATGACTCTTGACCTCAGTATTATGAGCTCAAGCCCCATGTTGGGTGTAGAGTTTATTTAAAAAAAAATAGACATTCTTAAATAAAAAGTTCCCTAAAATCAATCTAAGAAACAAAACGAGAGAACAAAATTCTTAGCAACATAAAAATATCCATGAAACAAAGGACAAATTTTTAAAATGAATTACTATTACTGTTACCATTTAAATGGTATTTACATCAAAATAGTTTAATGAATCATCTCTAGGGCAGTATTTCTCTAAAGAATTTTCAGGGCTTCCTTTAATGTTATTTGAAAGTAAGTAAATATTATAAACCAAAATTTAATGAAAAGGAAAACAAAGTACTTTTTTGTTTTCATACAGATCTTCCCTCTACAAAAAGGATGGAGAATAAAGGTGGCAGAGGATAAAAGGCAAAAAGATGTCCCCCTATTTCCTTAAGAAATACTAATGTTCCTCATTATTAGCTTTTCCTATATGGAAATAACTGCCAACATACCAACGGGCATATTACATTCCAAAAGTTTATTTGCAAATCAGTTCTGAACTTGGACAGATAAACACTTTCAAACAGACTCAATCTTATGCAGTGGACTTTGGTTCCCAGGCCAGCATACATATGTCAATCTAATCCATAATTTACATTCATACATTTATGAGAATTGATACTATTATAATACTGTATAGTGCTTATTGCCCTTACCATATGCTAGGTACTGTCCTAAGTGCTTCGTGCATATTACTTGTTCAATCCTCACAACACCCTTATGTAAGCTAGATACTATCAGACCCATTCACATGTGAGGAAACCAAGTCACAATAAAATTAAGCAATTTATCCAAGGTCACATAGCAAGGAGGCACTGCCACCAAATGATCACATCAAGATTTCTAAAAGAAAATGTCTTCTAGGTCGCAAATGCGAATCACACACCACTTTAGCCCTGGTAATGAGCCTGGCAACTTCCCTTTCCCCTGAACTTCCTCAACAAGACAAAGAAGATTCCTCAAGGTCCACAGCTTAGAACTAGCACCGTGCTGGGGTGCCTGGCTCAGTTGGAAGAACATGCAATTCTTGATCTTGGGGTCGTGAGTTCAAGCCCGTTGGGGGTAAAGATTACTTAAATAAATAAACTTAAAAAAAAAAAACTAGCACAGTGCCCTCTAAATCCTAACTGACACCATCTTAGTCTGGGTCAACAGCCTATTCACCCATACCTTTTCTTTCAGAGTATTAGAGATTAGTTTGTGCTCTTCTTATACATTTGCTTATCACTATCTTTGCTTCCAAATCAAGAATTTTCTTCTTTCTTGAGCCACTATAAAACAGAACTCTCTCACCTTTTTAAAGACTATCCTTCTATTCCTGAAGCAAAAACAAAACAAAACAAAAAAAACAAAAACAAAAAACCAGCTTATATTTCAAGTAATCAGGCAGAACAAAAAATAAAAAGTACGTCTTCCCAAACAAAAACTATGTTTTGGAAAGTTCACAATAACATGGGTAAATGCTTTCACTTCTATTAAGTAATATTAAGTGGGAAGGTAATATTAAGTAATATTAAGTGGGAAGGTAATATTAAGTGGGAAGAGAGTGGGATGTGGATGAGAAAGGAAAGGTTTTTTGTTTTTTTTTAAATCACCAAAATGTTAACAGAAATGGTTACTGAGTGGTAGGATTATGGGTGGTATTTTAAATTTGTTGCCACTTTTCCATATTATTAAAAAACTGAGATTATAATATGCTTAAAATTTTAAAAATACATAAATAAACATTATTTTGAAAAAAGACTACCTCTTCTGGTCTACTGTCTTTCTTCTACCCACACTTAAGAAAAGACCAGGGCATAACCAGAAAAAAGAATGTTATATTTGGATTACCTAAGAAGGAAAAAAGAAGAATTAAGATTTTCTTCCACTTAAATTATGAAGCAATGAATCTCCTTAAAATATATTTAATACATACTTAATATATATATAATTATATGTATTTATAAGTATATATAAATATATATAAATACAATATAAATTAAAAATAATATAAAATAATATAAAAATATAAATATATAAAAATATAAAACTATGACCTTCTCAGTCCTTCATTTTTAGACAGACCTTAACAAAAAACTTCTGTCCTCTGTGACTGAAAATTTTTAAGCAAATTTCAACTTTATAATCATATACTCAAAAGAGGAATGAAGTATAAAATGCATCTTACTTAACTTCAAAGTAACAACAACAACAAAAAGATAAAATGCCAAAGGGAATGGTTAGCAATAAACATTCATCATGCAATGGGACACAGGTCAAAAGGAAGGAGTAAGAGAAAAAAATGGGTTTATATACTCTTCTCTCCCCCATTCCTTCTTCTTGGTCATTGACAATCCAATCACTTCTATTCATGCCTTTTGATATCCAGGTTAGTAAATATCTTAAGGGCAAAGTCTCTCTTAATCATCATTTTATCCCCACTGCTCAGTCATTAAAGAGCAAAATAAGGACCCAGGAACTCTGTTTAATAAAGATTTGTTTAACAAATAAAAAGTACAGATGAGACAATATCTGTCTTTATGGAATTAACTGGTAAAGAAAACAATCATAAACATATCATTTCAAATACAATTTTTGGTGCATGCTTTAACATATGCTCTAACAAGGGGCACAAATGAGGGAATGTTCAGTTCTACTTGGGGATCCAGGTAAGGGTTTAAGGGAAGCAGCTGGATTCTGAAAGATAAATATGAATTTTCTATGTAAATAAAGGATATTCCAAGGACAGCATGTGCAAAGATCAAGGAGATAAAATAGCATGGTGGGTGTAATGTGCATATAAATCAACCACAAATCTTGTTAAAGTACAAATTGATTCAGTAGGTCTAGGATGGAACCAGAGATTCTTCACTTATACTAAGCTCCCAGGTAATACTGATGCTGTTCATGTAACAATCACAGTTTGAGTATCAAGGAGTAAAGGAATTTATCAATAATTCTGTTTGCCTGGACCATATGGTTGGAAAGAGATAAGATCAGGATACAAAGTAAAAGCCTAACCACATGATGGTAAATTGTTTGACTATTAGAACTACCTCAGCTCAATAAACCATTCTGGCCTTAACAAGCAGTTAACTTAGTGCTCAGGATCTTAACAAATTAGATCAGCACCATGAAACTATAATAACTAATGAAAAAATAAGGGATAGAAGTCTGAAATAAGTAAAATAAAGGAGAGAGAAAACAAAATAAGCATGTCCAATTTTTATGCCATTGTAGGTCTGAATTTATACATATATCAAATTGAAGAATTTTTACTTACAAAGTCATCTTCACCTTCAGCTAACCCATAGTTAGGCAACATAGCTCCTTCCATTGTGGTACTTTTAAATACTCCTTTAATTTTGCTACCTATTCTGCTGATTCCAAATGATTCTCCTCTTTTCTGTGTGCTCCTAAATATTAAACAAAAATGTATCAAGTACATAGCGAATTATCACAACAGTCTAGTTTATTCTAAACAATAAAAATAGCTGTGAAAAGGGTAATCTGAAGATAGAGCTAACATAACTTTTTGGAGTTCTTAGTCATAGACTGAGTCCCAACATCTCAGAAGACAAAAGTGACAAAACATTTGAAGTTTAAATTTGGGGGTATGAATAAATGGGACAGTATTTACTAATAAATGTTTGGAATTTACCTACTATTTAAAACATTAACTGAACTAAAATGTTTTAAAAGATGAGAGCCCCCTAGTGGTACACAGTTCTTACTGCCATACATATTTTGAAATTAAAAATGTGGTAACAACATTCAAAACAATGTATCCATTTAGAACTGCACTGCTAAAATAACAGTGTAACAGAAAAAAATATAAAACTACGACCTTCTCAGTCCTTCATTTTTAGACAGACCTAAACAAAAACTTCTGTCCTCTGTGACTGAAAATTTTTAAGCAAATTTCAACTTTATAATCATATACTCAAGAGGAATGAAGTATAAAATGCATCTTACTTAACTTCGAAGTAACAAAAAAAAAAGATAAAATGCCAAAGGGAATGGTTAGCAATAAACATAAGTACAAAAGCAAATGTAGCCTAAGGAAGCAGCCTGCTCTGACATACATATTAAATATTGGTTTTATAATTTTTTTCAAAAGTAAATTTCTAAAAGCAGAAAGAGCTGGAAAGCAACAACAAAAAATAATCCAAAAAGCAGCAAAAATTTCCTCCACTACAGCCTACTGTCCCATGTTTCAACAAAGAAAAGCAGACCTTTTACCCAATTTAAAACTCATGCTCACTATGTAATGCTGCCCATACAACAGATACCCTTAAATAAATGACTATTTTAAAATCCAAAAAAGTTTGCTATGGATGCTTAACTTAATGGACAGCTATTATTCCCACAAGCAAAATTTATTTACTGAAATAACACAACAATTACAGAAATAAAAATAAATTGATCAAGTTTCAAATATACCTGGTACATTAATGACGTGCATTTTATACAAGTCTAAGGAGCAAATCAGACTTATTTTAAAACTGGAAAAACTCTAATAAACAGTTAGTAGTAAAAAGGGTACTTAAATCAGAAGATTATTTTATTTAAACAAGCATTCAATCTGGTTTTTTTAAAATCCAGAACTGTAAACACAATTCTTTCTGATAGAGTGTTTCCAAAACCAATTATGAAAATGTTAACAAAATATTACTAAAATCTCTAGGATTTAGATAGATTATACAAAATTGGACTTTTTGAAATCTGACATTTTTTTAAATATCTCACTTCTGATTATCCCCAGAAATACACAAATACTGTACTTCTTGCTTTAAAAAAAAAAAAGTTCTTTAAACACAGGTAATTCTAAAAGTAATTTAGCAAAACCAGTAACAAAAAAATCAATCAATCAATCAATAGCTTTGAACAGATGGATACTAGCTTTTTATTTTATTTTAAACTGACATTTTTATTTTATGACATATATCATGCTATTTCAAAAAGGAGATATCCAGAGGGGCCTGGTTGGCTCAGCTGGTAGAGCCTGAGACTCTTGACCTCAGGGTTGTGAGTTCAATCTCCACACTGGGCATGGAGTCTACCTCAAATAGATAAAATCTTAAAAAAAATAAAGAAAGAAAGAAAACAAAAAGGAGATATCTAGAATCAAATTAGAGGTTAAATTTAAAAGGATATCCCAGGGACACCTGGTGGCTCAGTGAGTTAAGCCTCCACCTTTGGCTCAGGTCATGATCCCAGGGTCCTGGGATAGAGTCCCACATCGGGCTCCTTGCTTGGCAGGGAGCCTGTCCCTTTCCCTGCTTCCGCTCTTTCTTTCTCTTACCCTCTTCTCAAATAAATAAATAAAATCTTAAAAAAAAAAAAAAGATATCCCAAAAATACAGTAAGATGAAAACAGAGAGGGAGGCAAACCATAAGAGACTCTTAACTAAAGGAAACAAACTGAGGGTTGCCAGAGGGGAGGTGGGGGGGGGAATGGGGTAATTGGGTGATGGGCAGAAAGGAGGGCACATGATGAGCACTGGGTGTTATACACAACTGATGAATCACTAAATTCTACCCCTAAAACTAATAATACAGTATATGTTAACTAAATTGAATTTAAATAAAATATTTTTTAAAAATAAATAAATAAAAGGATATCCCAAATAGTTGATATAAAGGCAGTAGTAATAGCAGTGTTTCCTTTTTCCCTTTTTGTTGTACTTAGGTTGTTTTGGACATATTTTCTGAACTTAAAAAGATAATTTATATAGAAAAAAATCACATGCTGTCTCAAGACTTACCGGAAATCATCCAAACTTAGGCTACCTCTGCAGTAACAGATAAGTGAAATTATATAAGGAAAGGAGAGAGAGAAAGCCCAGATATTAAACAAGTTTCACTTTAGAAAACAAAACAAAATTTAAAAGCTTTAAAGGTTACACAACTGGATAGCATTTATCTCTGCAAAGGGAAAGAATTTGTATAACATAATAAAGGAAAGAGAAAGCACCATGGCTGTGGGGGGGGGGGGGAATTGGGGGTATGAATTCTAGACCATTAAAAAAAAGTTCTTAAACTACTGTCAGGAAATAACTGTATTTTTTGCCCTCATTTAGGCACACCATTTGTTTGATATGGTGGAAAGTATGCAGAGACTAAGCCACCAAAAACTTGGCAAAGAAAACAAACCCAGTGTTTTCCAACATGAAATTCAAGTCTGTATTAAATATAATTATATATGCTTCACACATTTTGAAATATATGTTTTAAGCTAAGAAACAAAGTGAACAAAAGAAAGTCCCTAAATATATTTTTTAAGTTATCCTTCGAGTATGGAAGAAACAGAACAACAGGTTAACATTAATATGCATTAAAATTTTTACTTTTAAAATACAATTAAACAGAATATAGACATAAAATATATGAATAAATATTTTACATATTTTAAGTCACTTAGCAAATTAGCAATGCTACTCTAAATTTTCAATGAAAGAATGTTAAGTAAGTCTTTTACTTATTTTATATAGGTAAATGAGTAAGTATCACAGAAGCAGAGTCCTGACAAGACTGATAGTTAATATTAAAGTCAGGTCAATATAAAGAAAAACATACTTTTAAAGACCATAATCAGTACACACAATGTAAAGAGTCCATATTTTCTTCCTGTTTATCTTATATTTTAAAGAGAGCAAAATTAGTGTAGTATGTTGAAAGACAACCAGGTGTTCTCAAAGTGGCAAAGAAAGATTTCCAGCTCTGAAGTTATGACCCTGACTTAGTTCCTCGGCAGGCTTATAAGATCAAAGAACCACTTTCCCCTAAATGGTCCTATACAGGAGAGTGATTAAGCTTAATATTCTACTATGGCACTCCAAAATCCTGTCTATAAACAGAAATAAATTCCACCTGCTTCTCAAATGATGCTGGAAAATTTGATAAAAGTCTTAAAAAACTATTCAAATAAAAGAAGAGGTATTTAGATTGGATAAAGTATGCTATTTTAAATAACAAGGATAGAATTTTTGTTTAAGTCAGTGTTTCATGACTGTAATATATAAATTCAACAATCAAAAAATTCAAATCTGTTTCTACATCCCTTGGTTAATGTCAAAAAATATAATATATCTTCCTCATGGCTAAGGTTTTCACATTTTTCCTTGTTCTATCTAAAAACACTCCAGTTTCTGACCTACTTGTGTCTTTGTACCACATCTCCAACTTACTTATATATCAGATTCTTGCTCAAACTGGAAGGTGTTGAGAGCAGTGTGAATATCTATTCTGTGGACTGACAGATTTGATATCTGTGTCAATTTTGTACGTACAACAATATAAGGGCAAATCAAGACATTACTTATCCAGTTTATAAATGGATAAAGCTCTCTTTTCTGTTACTTCTCTGAGTTACATAACTATGCACATATCTTTCCAGAAAGGGAAAAGGGAAAGGGAGAAAAACCTCTCCACATTTGTAACCAGTAAGTACTCTAATAAAAAGTATTCTCCAGGGGGAAAAAAAGCTGTCTAAAATTGAGTTATCTATAGATTTCATTTATGCATGTAGTCCATAAGATCCAATAAAGCAGGTGATCAAGCACTAATATGTATTAATTATGATATTAGGAAGGCAATGGTGTGTATCTTGTTAAGTTTTTCTAAAAGAATTTCAGGCATTTTCAGGTTACTGTATACAGTACAACTCTATAATAACTTAATAAAATGTCTACTTATGTAGCAATGGCACCACATAATCAAAAAAGAACAGACACAAGAATAATTAGCAACAGCAAGTACAAAAACAAACCATACTGATGACTTACCATACCTACCTGTTCAATTTTGAATTGCGTGTTGGTGATTCTGCACCTCTTAAAAGTTGCCTGAAATACTTTAAAAAAATTATGATTAATCTATTTTATATTAAAACATGCTATTTTACCATACTACTTTCCACTTCAAAGAAAACAAAATTTAAATTAAGTGAAAACAACCATAGGCAAATAGAGTAAGGATTATAATACTGCAAATGGAGATATTCAGGTGATTTGATTTCCACATGTCTGTAAATAATGTATGTAAAAGTAGAATGGAGTTTCTGCAACACCACAGTATTATAAAGCCACTCAGGCATATGGCAAATCAGGTAGACCAATTTGGTCACAATCTACCTAATCAGATATATACAAATATGGTTTTGGTATTGAGAATTTTTACAGTAAACTTCTAATCTCCGTTAATTTCTGTAGTGAAAGAGTATTCACTTTTTAAATTAATCATATTTTATTTCTCTGTTTATTTTGTTATTTGAATCACTCATCTATTGATATCAAAGCCACTATGAAATTTTGAAGAAAAATCCTTAAACAAGATTAGTATTTTGACTTACCTCATCACTGTGGCAGAACATAGGAGTAAACACATTCTCCAAGAGAGACAGTACATGTTCGTATGCTTCAAAAAGACATCTCATAGTTTGAAGTTTAACAACATCTATATATGGGCCTTCAGCAACTATTAAAAAAAAATTACATTGTAGAAATTATTTATGAATACCATAAATACATTATATTTTAGTTTAAAATAACAGTGAGAGAGCATACAAACAGTCCTAAAACTTTGTTTCGCAGAAAAGCCACTTGTAAGGTATAAAAATCAAACCAGGATGAGGAATCAGAACCACCAAGCTACAATTCTGGCAAGTATTAATTAGGTGAATTGTGAGTCAATTTCTTCATCAAAGCTTTCATCTTTTTAGTTAAATAGGAAAATGGCTACCTGTGCACCTCACAGAGCTGTTGTAATAATAAACACTGAATACAGAAGAAAATTCTGAAAACGTTAAAATTTGTAAAAGGGCTATATTCTCATCAACATCTTTGACTTACTTTTTTGAATCTCTTCTACAATAAAGGGATCAAATCGAATTTTGTCTATACTTTCATCCAAACAATATGTTTTATAAATCTTCTGCAATTCTTCATGAAGAGAAAGCATTTCATCATTTGATAACTCTGGTCGTAAAATTCTATCATTGAATTCCTCTAGCAAATTAGGAAAACGAAAAAATGAATTATTTCAATATAAAATAATACAATATATAATATACTCTTCCCAGTCGTATTGTAATCAATATTAAAAGCAACAATGACAATCTATTCATCATTTTAAGCTTTCTAAAAAAATTTAATTGGAAATAAAATTTACCCAGATGAATGAGAAACTCAGTTAACCAAATATTTTATATGATAATAAAAAATATGTAAATACTTGCACAGCAATACGAATTTCTAACATTTAGAATAGTATATTTAAAGAACGTATTCGATTAATTGTTTATACCAAGGGGCTTTAATATTTTGAAATCCAATTCACTAAATAACAGTGAAACCTAAGGTTTTTTAAGTTCCAGTCAATGTTTTTATTTTTATTTTTTTAAGATTTTATTTATTTATTTGACAGAGACAGAGACAGCAAGAGCAGGAACACAAGCAGGCAGAGTGGGAGAGGGAGAAGGCTTCCCGCCAAGTAGGGAGCCCGATGTGGGGCTTGATCCCAGGACTCTGGGATCATGACCTGAGCCGAAGGCAGACGCTTAACAAATGAGCCACCCAGGCGCCCCACAGTCAATGTTTTTAAACAATATTTCCTTCTATCATGGAGACTATAGACTACTAATGGAGCTGGGTGTGAAAACAAATTAATCTTTTTTTCTAAAATCACAGATGACAGCAGAACAGACAAAATATTAACTGCCTTTCCTTACTACAAGAGGTATTAACATGGAGTTCACCCCCTAATTTTTAATTATCCAACTGAAACATAAAGAGGAAATGAAATAGTTTTTAAAAAAGGAACAGAACATATATGATCTTGGGATAATAGCCAATTCATATAATTGGAGCCTTGAAGGGAAAGGAGGAAAAAAAACGAGGCAAAATATCTAAAGAGATAACAGACACGAATTTTCTTTCTTTCTTAGATTTTTAGAGAAGGAGGGAGAGTGTGAGTGGTGGGGGTGTGGGGGAGGATAGGGTGAGAAAAGAGAAAGAATCCCAAACAGGCTCCATGCTCAGAGTGGAACCCAACACAGGGCTCAATCTCACGACCGAGAGATCTTGACCTGAGCCAAAACCAAGAGTCAGACACTTAACCACCTGAGCCACCCAGGTGCCCCAACAGCCAAGAATTTTCAAAAGTGATGAAAGACACCAACCTACATATTCAAGAATCTCAGTAAAATCTAAGCAGAACATATAAAAAGAAAACTACACAGTATAGTCAAATTTCTGAGAACCAAAAATTAAGAGAAAACTATAAAACCAGCCAGGGAGAAAGGGGATATTATAAAAAGAGGTGCATACATAAGAATGGCAGGTAATTTCTCCTTAGGAGGAATAGTTATTGGGGCATCTGGGTGGCCCAGTCGGTTAAGTGTCCAAATCTTGATTTCTGCTCAGGTCATTATTTCAGGGTGTTAAAAGAAAAACCTATCAATCTGAAATTCCATATTTGGTAAAAATAGCCTTCAAAATGAAGACAAAATAAACATCTTTTCAAAAAGACAAAAACTGATAGTCCAAGATGGCAGAGGAGTAGGAGACCTAAGTTTCATCTCCTCCCAGGAATTCAGCTAGATCCCTATCAAATCATTCTGAACACGTGCAAACTCAACCTGAGATGTAAGAAAAGAATAACTGCAACTCTACATAAAGAAAGACAACCACTTTCTGTAAGAATGACAAGACAGAAAAACTCACCTCAAGAAAGAGAACAAGAGGCAGTACTAACTGCCAGGGACCTAATCAGTATGGATATAAGTAAGATGTTGGAACTAGAGTTCAGAATAATGATTAAAAAGATAATAGCTGGGCTTGAAAAAAAATAATGGAAGACACAAGAGAATCCCTTTCTGGAGAAATAAAAGAACTAAAATCTAATCAGGTAGAAATCAAAAAGGCTATTTATGAGATATAATAAAAAATGGAGGCTCTAACTGCTAGGATAAATGAGGAAGCAGAGAGAGTTAGTGATATAAAAGACCAAAGATGGAGAATAAAGAAGCTGAGAAAAAGGGATAAACAATTACTACATCATGAGCAGAGAACTCGAGAGATAAGTGATGTCATAAAGCGAAACAATATTAGAATAATTGTGACCCCAGAGGAAGAGGAAAGAGAGAGAGGGGGGCAGAAGGTATTTGGAGCAAATTATAGCAGAGAACTTCCCTAATCTGGGAAAAGAAACAGGCATTCAAGTCCAGGAGACACAGAGAACCCTCCTCAAAATCAATAAAAATAGGTCACACTTCAACATAGAATAGTGAAGCTTGCAAATCTCAGAGATGAAGAGAAAATCCTGGAAGCAGCTCAGGGGGAAAAGAGGTCTGTAACCTATAGGTGTAGAAACATTAGACTGGCAACAGACCTATCCACAGAGACCAACAGACCAGAGAGGACTGGTATGACATATTCAGGTTGCTAAATGAGAAAAATATGCAGCCAAGAATACCTTATCCAGCAAGGGTGTCATTCAAACTAAAAGGAGAGATAAAAAGCTTCCAGGACAAATAGAAATTAAAAGAACTCGTGATCACTAAACCAGCCCTATAAGAAATAGTAAAGGGGATCCTTTAAGTGAAGAGAGAGCCCAAAAGTAACATAGACCAAAAAGGAACAGAGATAATATACAGAAAGTGACTTTATAGGTAATACAATGGCACTAAATTCATATCTTTCAATAGTTACTCTGACTGTATATGGGCTCAATGCTCCAATCAAAAGACACAGGGTATCAGACTGGATAAAAAAGCAAGACCCATCAAAATGCCGTCTCCAAGAGACTCATTTTAGACCCACAGATACCTCCAGATTGAAGGTGAAGGGGTGGAAAACCATTTATCATGGTAATGGACATCAAAAGAAAGCTAGGGTAGCAATCCTTATATCAGACAAACTTGATTTTAAACCAAAGACTTTAATAAAAGATGATGAAGGACACTATTATCATAATTAAAGGGTCTATCCAACAAGAATATCTAACAATTGTAAATATTTATACCCCTAACATGGGGCATAAATTATATAAAGCCACTAGTAACAAAATTAGCACATTCATAATAATACAATAAGTAGGGGACTTTAACATCCCCCTCACTGCAATGGACAGATCATCTAAGCAGATCAACAAGAAAACAAGGGCTTTAAAGGACACACTGGACCAAATGGAGTTCACAGATACATTCAGAACATTCTATCATAAAGCAACAGAATACACATTCTTCTCGAGTGCGCATGGAACATTCTCCAGAATAGATCACATACTGGGTCACAAATCAAGTCTCAACTGGTACCAAAAGACTGGGATCATTCCCTGCATATTTTCAGACCACAACGCTTTGAAACTTGAACTCAAGTTTCAAAGAGACTAAAGAGCATCCTACTAAAGAATGAATGGGTCGGGGCAACTGGGTGGCTCAGACAGTTAAGTGTCTGCCTTTGGCTGGGGTCGTGATCCTGGGATCAAGCCCCACATCGGGTTCCCTGCTGAACAGGGAGCCTGCTTCTCCCTCTCCCTCTGCCTGCTGCTCTCCCTGCTTGTACTCTGTCAAAATAAATAAAATCTTAAAAAAAAAAAAAATGAACTGGTCAATCAGAAAATTAAAGAAGAATTTTAAAAATTCA
This sequence comes from Mirounga leonina, assembly GCF_011800145.1. NCBI lineage: Eukaryota > Metazoa > Chordata > Mammalia > Carnivora > Phocidae > Mirounga > Mirounga leonina. The sequence goes on from NW_023270807.1 coordinate 44,127,883, forward strand.
TGGAGGGACAACTGTGTGGCTCAGTCAGATAAGCGTCTGCTTTCAGCTCAGGTCATGATACCAGGGTCCTGGGATTGAGCCCCGTGTTGGGCTTCCCTGCTCAGCAGGGAGCCTGTTTTTCCCTCTCCCTCTGCCCCTCCCCCTGCTTGTGCACGCACATGCTCTCTCCCCCAAATAAATAAAATCTTTAAAAAAAATTCACTGAAACAAATGAAAATGACAAACAACTGGTCAAAACCTTTGGGATTCAGCAAAGGCGGTCCTAAGAGGGAAGTACATAGCAATACAAGCCTTTCTCAAGAAACAAGAAAGGTCTCAAATACACAACCTAACCTTACACCTAAAGGAGCTGGAGAAAGAACAGCAAATAAAGCCTAAACCCAGCAGAAGAGAATTAATAAAGATGAGAGCAGAAATCAATGAAATAGAAACCACAACAATAGTAGAACAGATCAACAAAACTAGGAGCTAGTTCATTGAAAGAATTAATAAGAATGACAAATCCCTGGCCAGACTTACCAAAAAGAAAACAGAAAGGACCCAAATAAATAAATTCATGAATGAAAGAGGAGAGATCACAACCAACACCAAAGAAATACAAACAATTATAAGAACATATTATGAACAACGATATGCCAACGAATTAGGCAATCAGGAAGAAATAGATGCATTCCTAGAGACATATAAACTACCAAAACTGAAACAGGAAGAAACAGAAAACATGAACAGACTCATAACCAGCAAGGAAATTGAAGCAATAATCAAAAATCTCTCAACAAACAGGAGTCCAGGGCCAGATGGCTTTCCAGGAGAATTCTACCAAAAATTTAAAGAAGAATTAATACCTATTTTTCTGAAGCTGTTCCTAAAAATAGAAATGGAAGGAAAACTTCCAAACTCTATAAGGCCAGCATTACCTTAATCCCAAAACCAAAGACCCCACAGAAAAGGAGAATTACAGACAAATATCCTGATGAATATGGATGCAATAATTCCTGCCAAGATAATAGCCAATAGAATCCAACAGTAGAATAAAAGGATTATTCACCATGACTAAGTGGGATTTATTCCTGGGCTGCAAGGTTGGTTCAACATCCACAAGTCAATCAACGTGATACGCTACTTTAATAAAAGAAAGGACAAGAACCACATGATCTTCTCAACAGATGCAGAAAAAGCATTTGACAAAGTACAGCATCCTTTCTTGATTAAAACTCTTCATAGTGTAGGGATAGAGGGAACATACCTCAATATCATAAAAACCATCGACCAAAAGCCCACAGCAAATATCATTCTCAATGGGGAAAAACTGAGAGCTTTTCCCTTAAGGTCAGGAACACAGCAGGGATGTCCACTCTCATGACTGCTATTCAACATAGTACTAGAGGTCCTAGCCTCAGCAATCAGACAACAAAAAGAAAAGGAATCCAGATCAGCAAAGAAGTCAAACTCTCACTCTTAGCAGATGACATGATACTCTATGTGGAAAACTCAAAAGACTCCACCCCAAAATTGCTAGAACTCATACAGGAATTCAGTAAAGTGGCAGGATATAAAATCAATGCACAGAGGGGCGGCTGGGTGGCTCAGTCGTTAAATGTCTTGCCTTCAACTCAGGTCATGATCCCAGGGTCCTGGGATCGAGCCCCACATCAGGCTCCCTGCTCTGCAGGAAGCCTGTTTTCCCTCTCCCACTCCCCCTGTTTGTGTCCCCTCTCTTGCTGTGTCTCTCTGTCAAAAAATAAATAAAATCTTAAAAAAAAAAAAAAACAATGCACAGAAATCAGCTGCATTTCTATACACTAACAATGAAACAGAAAAAAGAGAAATTAAGGAGTAGATCCCATCTACAATTGCACCCAAAACCATAAGATACCTAGGGATAAACCTAACCAAAGAGGTAAAGGATCTATACTCTAAAAACTACAGAACACTTATGAAAGTAACTGAGGAAGACATAAAATGGAAAAACATTCCATGCTCATGGATTGGAAGAATATTGTGAAAATGTCTATGCTACCTAGAGCAATCTACACATTTATGCAATCCTTATCAAAATACCATCAACTTTTTTCAAAGAAATGGAACAAATAATCCTAAGATTTGCATGGAACCAGAAAAGACCCCAAATAGCCAAAGGAATATTGAAAAAAGAAAACCAAAGCCAGTGGCATCACAATCCCGGACTTCAAGCTCTATTACAAAGCTGTAATCATCAAGACAATATGGTACTGGCATAAAAACAGATACACAGATCAATGGAACAGAATAGAGAACCCAGAAATGGACCCTAAACTCTATGGTCAACTAATCTTTGACAAAGCAGGAAAGAATGTCCAATGGAAAAAAGACAGTCTCTTCAACAAATGGTGTTGGGAAAACTGGACAGCACATGCAGAAGAATGAAACTGGACCATTTCCTTAAACCACACACAAAAATAGACTCAAAATGAACGATGAAAGCCCTAAATGTGAGACGTGAATTCACCAAAATTCTAGAAGAGAATACAGGCAGCAACCTCTGTGAGCTCGGCCACAGCAACTTCTTGCTAGACACGTCTCCAAAGGCAAGGGAAATAAAAGCAGAAATGAACTATTGGGACTTTATCAAGATAAAAAGCTTCTGTACAGCAAAGGAAATAGTTGACAAAACCAAAAGACAACTGACACAATGAGAGTAGATATTTGCAAATGTCTTACCAGATAAAGGGCTAGTATCTTAAATCTATAAAGAACATATCAAACTCAATATCCAAAGAACAAATAATCCAATCAAGAAATGGGCAGAAGACATGAAAGACATTTTTCCAATGAAGACATACAAATGTTGCCAACAGACAACATGAAAAAGTGCTCAATATCACTTAGTATCAGGGAAATACAAATCAAAACCACAATGAGATACCACCTCACATCAGTCAGAATGGCGAAAATTAAAAGTCAGGAAATGACAGATGATGGGGAGGATGCCAAGAAGGGGGAACCCTCTTACACTGTTGGTGGGAATGCAAGCTGGTGCAGCCACTCTGGAAAACAGTATGGAGGTCCCTCAGAAAGTTAAATGGAACTACCCTATGACCCAGCAATTGCAGAACTAGGGATTTACCCCAAATATACAAATGTAGTAATCTGAAGGGGCACCTGCACCCCAATGATTATAGCAGCAATTTCCACAATAGCCAATCTATGGAAAGAGCCCAGATGTCCATTGACAGAGGAATGGATAAAGAAGATGTGCTACATATATATATAATGGAATACTACTCAGCCATCAAAAAAATGAAATCTTGCCATTTGCAATGACGTGGATGGAACTAGAGGGTATTATGCTAAGCGAAATACGTCAACCAGAGAAAGACAATTATCATATGATCTCACTCATATGTGGAATTTAAGAAACAAAACAGAGGATCATAGGGGAAGAGAGGGAAAAATGAAACAAGACGAAATCAGAGAGGGTGACAAACCGTTAAGAGACTCTTAAATATAGGAAACAAACTGAGGGTTGCTGGAGGGGAGGTGGGTAGGGAGATGGGGTAACTGGGTGAGGGACATTAAGCAGGGCATGTGATGTAATGAGCACTGGGTATTATATAAGACTGATAAATCACTGACCTCTACCTCTGAAAACAATAATACATTATATGTTAATTAATTAAATTTAAATTAACAAAAAAAGACAAAAACTAAGAGAATTTACCTCCATCAGATTGGTACTATAATAAATGTAAAAAAATATTTCTTTCAGCACAAGGGAAATGATAACAGAAACCTGGTTCTTCAGAATGAAATAAAAAGTCCCAGGAAGGTAAATATACCAGTAACTTAAGGGCCGGAAAAGGGGGGGGGGTGTGGAGGGTTTGAAAAAGAACTACCGAAGTATTATAGAGTTTATATCCTACACAGAATTAAAATATGTTAACAGCACATCAGGCAGAAGGGGGTAATTGGAAGTACACTGAATTTCTTACAGTGTTCCTGAAGCAGTGAAATATTTTTAAATGAAGACTGTGATAAAAACTGACAGTGTAATCTCAGAGCAACCACTAAAACAAGAAGAGTGAACAGAAGAGACATAAATAAAAAGTCAATAGAAGAGACAAAATGGAATACTAAAGAATCCTCAAGTAACCAAAGAAAGGCAGGAAAGGAGTAAAAGAATAAAAAATAGATGGAACAAATACAAAACAAATACCAAGATCAAAGACCTAACAATAAACATACAATAATTACATTAAGTGTAAAGGTACACTACATGCCCCAACTAGAAAGCAAAGATTACCAACTGGTGTATTAAAAAGATTCAACTCTAGGGGTGCCTGGGTGGCTCAGATGGTTAAGCATCTGCCTTCAGCTCAGGTCATGATCTCAGGGTCCTGGGATTGCACCCCGCATCAGGCTCCCTGCTCAGCGGTAAGCCTGCTTCTCCCTCTCCCTCTACTGCTCCCCCTGCTTGTACTCTCTCACTCTTTCTCTTGAATAAATAAATAAAATATTAAAAATAAGACAGCAGGGGCGCCTGGGTGGCTCAGTCGTTAAGCGTCTGCCTTCGGCTCAGGTCATGATCTCAGGGTCCTGGGATCGAGCCCCGCATCAGGCTCCCTGCTCCGCGGGAAGCCTGCTTCTCCCTCTCCCACTCCCCCTGCTTGTGTTCCCTCTCTCACTGCCTCTCTCTGTCAAATAAATAAATAAAATCTTTAAAAAATAAATAAATAAATAAAAATAAAAAAGCATAGCTATATTAATCTCAAACGAAGCAGACTTAAAGACAGAGAATTACCAGAGATAAAGAGCATTTTAAAATGATAAAAGGACAAATTCATCATGAACACATGACAATCCTAAATGTGTCTACACCTAATAAAGTTCAAAATACATGGAAAAAATTACAAAACTAAAGATACAAACAGCAAATCCATTAAGAAATCAGAAAGAATACAGAATATTTTTAGACAATCCATCAACTTAACCTGACATTTATAAAACACTACCCAACACAACAAAACAGAAGTTCTTCTCACATGCACAGGGAACATTCATTAAGACACACCATATGTATGAGCCATAAACAAGGTTCAATAAATTGCAAAAGACTAAAATCACGCAAGAGTATGTTGTCTGATCAAAACAGTATTTTTTAAAAGATTTATTTGTTTGTTTGAGAGAGAGAGAGAGAAAGAGAGCACACGCATGCTTAAGTTGGGGGGCAGGGGAGGCAGAGGGCAAGGGGGAGAGAATCCTTAAGCAGACTCCCTGCTGAGCACGGAGCCCCATGCAGGGTTCAATCCCTGGGCCATGAGATCATGACCGGAGCCAAAATCAAGAGTCAGATCCTTAACCGACTGAACCACCCAGGTGCATTGATGAGAACAGTATTAGATTAGAAAACCATCACAGTAAGAGATCTTAAAAATCCTCAAATGTTGGTAAATTTAAGTAAAAAAATAAACCAGAGGGAAATATAAAAATATTTAAAACTTAACTACAATAAAAACACCACATATTTGGGGCACCTGGCTGGCTTAGTCAGTAGAGCACACAACCTTTGATCTCAGGGTCATGAGTTGAAGTCCCACGTTGGGTGTAGAGCTTACTTAAAAAACAAAACAAAAGAACAAAACACCACAGGGGTGTCTGGGTGGCTCAGTCAGTTATGTACCTGACTCTTGATTTCAACTCAGGTCTTGATCTCAGGGTCATGAGATCAAGCCCCGCATCAGGCTCCCTGCTCAGTGGGGAACCTGCTTCTCCCTCTCCCTCTGCCTGCCGCTCCTCCTGCTTGTGCTCTCTCTCTCTCTCTCTGTCAAATAGGTAAAATCTTAAAAAAAAAAAAAAAAATCCGAAAAGTTTAGAATTTAGCTATAGCAATTCATACAGAAAAATTTATAGTTTTAAAAAAAAGCCTCTATCCAAAAAGAAGACAGGAATAAAATTAAGAAACCGGAAAAAGAAACGCAAACTAAACTCAAGGTAAGTAGAAGTAATAAAAATAAAAGTGGAAAATTAGCATATCAAAAACATTAATAGATTTGATAAAACCCCTAGCAATACAGATTAGAAAAAAGAAAATACAAATTACCAATGAAGAGAGGACATCACTATAGCTCCACAATAAGGGAACAATGGAAATAACTTGGTGACAGTAAAATAGGTTACTGAGATGCATTAAAAGCATTCAAAAAAATTTAGTATCAATTAATGATTAAAAAAAAATACTCTCAGCAAACCAGGAAGAGAAGGATACCTTCTCAATCTGATCAAGGATATCTACCAAAAAAAAACAAAAACAAAAACAAAAAAAACAAACCAGACTAGTACCATACTTAATGGTACAACACTAAGTAATATCCCCCTAAGAACAGGAACGAAGCAAGGATGTCAACTTTTACTGCTTCAATTCAACATAATAGTAAAGGTCCTAGCCGTTGCAATAGGCAATAAAAAGAAATAAAAGGCATAAACACTATAAAGGAAAAAGTAAAACTGTATTTGCAAATGACATAATTATGTACATAGAAAGTCTTAAGGAAATGTACAAAAAAGCTACCAGAACTAGTAAGTGAATGTAGCCATGGCACAGGATACAAAGTCAATATGCAAAAAATCAATTCTATTTCTGTTTATTAGCCACAATTTAAAAATTGTTTTAAATACCACACGCAAATACCTCCGAAAACATAAAGACCTACAGTGAAAACTATGAAATGCTATAGAAATGAATGGAAAAATATTCCATGTTCATACACCAGAAACCCAAATACTATTGCGATGGCATTACTCCCTGAATTGATCTATACTACAGATTTAATGCAATTCCAATCAAAAAACTCCCAAGTAGGCTAGGCTTTGTGCATGTGTGTGCGTGTGTGTGTGTATGTGTATCCATGAGCATGTGTGTGCATGTGTGTATGGAAATAGGCAATCTGATTCTAAAATATATACATATACATGCAAAGGACCTAGGATAGCCAAAACAATTTGAAAAAACAAAGAAATAAGAGGCCTTATGCCACCTGATTTCAAGACATACTATATACTAATAATCAAGACTACGATATTAGGCAAAAAATCAGACATGAATCAGTGGAAATAAAGAGAATCCAAAACACATATATATGGTCAAATCATTTAATGAAGATGCCAAAGCAACTCAAGATGGGGAAAAAAAATGTCTCCTCAAAAAATGGGTATCAGAAAAACCAGATATCCATATCCAGTGGAGGGAAAAAATGAACCTCCAACCCCTAACTAATACCAATACAAAATATTTCAAGATCACAAACCTACATGTAAAATATAAAACTATAATGCATCCAGAGAAAAACAATCAAATATCACCTTGACTTAGGGTAACAAAGACTTCCTATGGAAGTCTCTGAAAGCACTAACCATAAAATAGAAATATTGAGTATCATCAAAATTTCAAAATTCTACTCATCAAAAGATACTATTCAGAAAATGAAAAGACAAGTCAGTCTGGAAGAAAACATTCTTAATACTTATTTCTGACAAAAGACTTGCATCTAAAATATATAAAGAACTCCTATAATTTAATGAAAAAAGAAAAACAATTCAGTAAAAAATGGGCAGATTAAACACTTCCATGTACAAAGATATTTGGCCAATAAGCATATTATAGAATGTTCAACACCAACCATTAGAGAAATGCTAATTAAAAGCACAATAACATACCACCACACACCCACTAAAATGGCTAAAATTAAAAAGATAAATAAACACCACCAAATTTTGGTAAAGGTGTGGAGCAACCAAAATTCTCACACATTTGCTAGGGAGAGTAAAATAGTACAACCACTTTGGAAAACAATTTAGCAGTTTCTCATAAAACAAAATATGTACCTACCCTGTGACCCAGTAATTCTACTTCCAGTTATTAAACATATGCCCAACAGAAAAAGCCTCATACAAGAATGTGCACAGCAATTTTATTCATAATAGCCCAAAAGTGAAAGCAGTCCAGATATATCCATCCACAAGGAGAATGAATTAAAAAAAAACACACAGTACACTCATTCAAAAGAATACTACTTAACAAAAAAAAGAGCAAACTATTCCTCTACACAACACAAACCAATCTTAAAAAGCATTATCCTGAATCAATGAAGCCAGGAACAAAAGAATACATACCATATACTCCATTTATATAAGGAAACTGTATAGGCAAAACTAATCTGTGGTGAGAGAAACGAGACCTGTGATTGCTTTGGCAGGAGTGGGAGTGTTTGGGAAGGGCCCTAACTTACTGGGGTGATGGAAATGTTCTAAATCTTGATAAAAGTGTAAGTTACACAGATGTCTAGATTTGTCAAACCTGATCAAACTGTGCATTTAAGTTCTGTGAATTTCACTGTGTAAATTATATCTCAATTTTTTTAAGTTATATTTTAAAAAGAAGTTGGTTGAAGTCAATTATAAATTATGTTCCAATCTGGAAAGAAGTGCACACTTAAGAGACAACTCAAAGGTGATATTAAAATAACTAGTAAAATGAAATTTAGTACAATGATATATGACAACTACAAAATCAGATCTGATCTAAACATTCAAATATATTTAAAACACAAAATAAATAAATTAAAAAGTGTAAAAATGACTTTGGTAAAGTGCACAGGTAAGCCTCACCCACAGTCAGACATATTTGCAATACATGCACCGCTCCTTCTTGTTTCAGAAAGTTCATAAAACGAAATAAGAGATCTTGCTGCTCTCTGATTTGCTTCAATTCTAACTTCAGCACCTTGATACAATATGGGAGAAGAGTAAGTTAAGGCCATATAAACACATGATAAAATTGTTTATATCAAAAATAATATACATTATTGCTAAAAATACTTACAGACGGCTTTTTATTTCTAGGTTCTGCAAATTTCTGCAAGAATGGAACCAAGGGGGAAGGCAGTTCAGTTGCTTTTTCAGGCTTTAAGAAAGAGAATTTATTAATTCAGTAAAAGTACAATGTGCTTTGACAGATATGAATCAAAATTCATACTTAATACTCAATACTCACTGGACTGTCATCTATGAAGATGATAAGCAAATGATTCACAGTATCCTAATGGAAAATAATACACATGGGTCAAAATAATTCCATTACTATATTCTTTTTTTTTTTTAAGATTTTATTTATTTATTTGACAGAGACACAGAGAGAGAGGGAACACAAGCAGGCGGAGTAGGAGAGGGAGAAGCAGGCCTCCCATGGACTAGGGAGCCCGATGCGGGGCTCGATCCCAGGACCCTGGGATCATGACCTGAGCTGAAGGCAGACACTTAACGACTGAGCCACCCAGGCGCCCCCACATTACTATATTCTGCCTAAAATTCTCAAAGCATTTTTCATATTGTGAAAGTTTCTAGAAAAATGAAGAAGCAAATGGAACAGTGGCAAAGCATCTGCACATATATAACACAGAGGGACTTTAAAAAATCTGCAATGCAGGGGGTGCCTGGGTGCCTCAGTCAGTCGAGCATCTGACTCTTGGTTTTGGCTCAGGTCATGATCTCAGGGTTGTGGGTATTGAGCCCCAAGTTGGGCTCCACACTCAGCAGGGAGACTGCTTGGGATTCTCTTTCCCTCTCCCTCCGCCCCTTCCCCAGCTCATGCTCACACTCTCTCTCTCAAATAAATAAATACTTTTTTAAAAAATGTGATGCAGGGTCTCACTTTTTGGAAAGTGGGCAAAGAAAAGTTATTCTGACTTCAGCATTTAAAGTGTTTATAAATTATTCCTGTTTCTTCAAAATCTTACTGGTTCAAAAGTAAAAGTAATTCAAGTTTCCACCAATGGATGCATAAATAGCAAAATGTGGTATATATCTACAATGGAATATTATACAGTCTTGATAAGGAACAAAATTCTAATATATGCTACAATGTGGATGAATCTTGGGGACATTATGCTAAGGGAAATAAAGCAGTCACAAAAAGACAAATAATGCATGGACCCACTTATAGGAGGTACCAGAGTAGTCAAATTCATAGAGACAGAAGTATGTTGGTGGTTGCCAGGGGACTGGAGGAAAGAAGAATGGAGAATTATTAATGGGTACAGAATTTCAGTTTTGTAAGGTGAAAGAGTTCTAGAGACGCATAGTAGTGATGGTTGCTCAACAATGAATGTACTTAATACCACTGAACTGTATATATAAAAACATTTAAGATGATAAACTTTATGTTATATGTATTTTACCACAAATTAAAAACACTTTTTGAGCCTTACTGGATCAGCTAGGAAATCCAAAGAAGGAAGGAACACCGAACCGGAAAGGATCTCTCTTAAAAGTAAGGTCAGGGATCTGGAAAAACAATATTGCACATATTTAGTGATTTACATCAGTTCTTACCTGGAGATCTTGTTAAAATGCAGACTATGATTCAGTAGGTATGCCCCAAGATTCTGCATTTCTAAAAAGCTCCCAAGTAATGCTCATGCCAGTGGTTCACAGACCATACGTGGATTCCTGAACTGGCTAAAAGAAAGTATTGTTTAAGAGGAAAAAGCATTTCCTTAACAGGAGGGATTTGGGTGAACATTAGAAAACACTCCCCACCTCAGAAAATTTAAAATACTTAATACATTTTAAAATTAATGTTTAAAACTAATAATACAATTTGTAATTATAATAAATTAACATTATACGTTAATCTGTTTAAAATATTTTCATTAAAATATTCTAAATTTTGGGGCGCCTGGGTGGCTCAGTCAGTTGGGCAGCTGCCTTCGGCTCAGATCATGAGCCTGGGGTCCGGGGATCGAGCCCCACATCTGGCTCCCTGCTCAGTGGGGAGCCTGCTTCTCCCTCTCCCTCTGCCTGCCACTCTGCCTACTTGTGCTCTCTATCTCTGTGTCAAATAAATAAATGGAATCTTTAAAAAAAATTAAAAAAAATAAAATAAAAAAATAAAATATTCTAAATTTTTAAAAATTTTAATAAAAACTTTATGTTATGGGGTGCCTGGGTGGCTCAGTAGGTTAAGCGTCTGCCTTTGGCTTGGGTAGTGATCCCAAGTTACTGGGATCAAGCCCTAAGTCGGGCTTCCTGCTCAGCGGGGAGCCTGTTCCCTTAGATTATGAGAATAATCTAAACAAATTCCTGCCAGAACGAGAAACAATGGTCTAGATGAATTCTAATTGTTCTTGCCAGGTATAACCTTAAAACACAACTTTGGTTTGGTCTCTTTAGTTTTTTGTTTTGTTTTGAAGATTTTATTTATCTGACAGAGAGAGACACAGCAAGAGAGGGAACACAAGAAGGGGGAGTGGGAGAGGGAGAAGCAGGCTTCCCGCTAAGCAGGGAGCCCAACGTAGGGCTCAATCCCATGGCCTTGGGATCATAACCTGAGCCGAAGGCAGATGCCCAAAGACTGAGCCACCCAGTCGCTCCAGGTCTGTTTAGTTTATTCAAAGTGTTTCTGCCAATGAGTCACAATGTTTATGTCTTTAAAATGGAACACCAAGAGGGCGCCTGGGTGGCTCAGTTGGTTGAGGGACTGCCTTCAGCTCAGGTCATGATCCTGGAGTCCTGGGATCGAGTCCCGCATCGGGCTCCCTGCTCAGCGGGGACTCTGCTTCTCCCTCTCCCGCTCCCCACTCTTGTGCTCTCTCTCTCTCTCATTCTCTCTCTCAAATAAATAAAATCTTAAAAAATAAAATGGAACATCAAGAAATTAACAAAGTATAACGATCTCAAATAAAAAAACTGATTTTATTCATATTTATCTTGATTTTCCCAAGATCACTTCCCCCCCGCAAAAAAATTCTAAGCAACACAACATATGTTGTTGTGTTTAGCACTAAAATGGCATTTTAATACCTGACAAATTATATTTCTTAAATGAAAATTTATTCACATCTCAAGTTTTAGTCTACTCCCATTATGATCAAGAATAACAATATACATATGTCATGGTATGCAAATACTGCTATGACATTTTCTGGACTATTTATACCTGCAGTCTGTTGCTTTAGGAGGCAAAATATAAGGAAAAAGTAGTTCAGTAAGTTTCCTTAAATAGTGTAATTCATCTCTTCGACTCCTCAAAGCCACATGAAGCTCTGGACCATATTCTTCTAAAGCAGCTTGCTGTAAAAACTCTGTATTTTCTACTATAAATAGAGATAAAAAAATAAATATTGAAAGAAGTTAAGCAACATTAAATAACTTCAGTCATTTCCACTAACAAACAGAAAACCATTTATACAGTCATTCCTTTCCTAGCCCTCCCTTCTTTCAAACATGTATTCTACTGGGAAATTTTTCACAAAAAGGATATAAAAAGAACAATTTTCCTCCTTGCCATAAGTTTTTTAATTTTGCAAAAAATTGATAAAAAGACCTCTTCCCATGGCAAATAAGAATTTTAACTCATATCACTACCTTACAAATGATTTTAAACAAAAGCAAATATTTATTTTAAAAGGTGGAAAAAACTACAGAAAACTTCTAGCACATCCAAAGGCATTGTTATCAAATGTTATACCTTGTTCATCCTCTGCAAATACACACACACACACACACAAACTCTGTTAAAACTCTTTGTTGTCTGCCAGCAAATTAGACAATCTGGAAGAAATGGATGCATTCCTAGAGATGTATAAACTACCAAAACTGAACCAGGAAGAAATAGAAAACCTGAACAGACCCATAACCACTAAGGAAATTGAAGCAGTAATCAAAAATCTCCCAGCAAACAAGAGCCCAGGGCCAGATGGCTTCCCAGGGGAATTCTACCAAACATTTAAAGAAGAATTAATACCTACTCTTCTGAAACTGTTCGAAAAAATAGAAATGGAAGGAAAACTTCCAAACTCATTTTATGAGGCCAGAATTACCTTGATCCCAAAACCAGACAAAGACCCCATCAAAAAGGAGAATTACATACAGACCAATATCCCTGATGAACATAGATGAAAAAATCCTCACCAAAATACTAGCCAATAGGATCCAACAGTACATTAAAAGGATTATTCACCACTACCAAGTGGGATTTATTCCTGGGTTGGTTCAACATCCGCGAATCAAGCAATGTGATACAATACATTAATAAAAGAAAGAACAAGAACCATATGATACTCTCAATGATGCAGAAAAAGCATTCGAGGGGCAACTGGGTGGCTCAGTTTTTAAGCATCTGCCTTCGGCTCAGGTCATGATCCCAGGTTCCTGGGGTCAAGCCCCATATTGGGCTCCCTGCTCAGCAGGAAGCCTGCTTCTCCCTCTCCCACTCCCCATGCTTGTGTTCCCTCTCTCGCTGTGTTTCTCTCTGTCAAATAAATAAATAAAATTATTTAAAAAACGAAAAAGAAAAAGCACTTGACAAAATACAGCATCCTTTCTTGATTAAAACTCCTCACAGTGTAGGGATAGAGGGTATATACCTCAGTATCATAAAAGCCATCCATGAAAAACTCACAGTGAGTATCATTCTCAATGGGGAAAAACTGACAGCTTTCCCCCTAAGGTCAGGAACATGGCAGGGATGTCCACTACCACCACTGCTACTCAATATAGTATTAGAAGTCCTAGCCTCAGCAATTAGACAACAAAAAGAAATAAAAGGGATCGGAATCGGCAAAGAAGAAGTCAAACTCTCATTTTTTGCCAATGATATGATTCTTTACGTGGAAAACCCAAAAACTCCACCCCAAAACTGCTAGAACTCATACAGGAATTCAGTAAAGAGGTAGGATATAAAATCAATGCACAGAAATCAGTGGCATTTCTATACACCAACAAGAGAGAAGAAAGAGAAATTAAGGAGTCGATCCCATTAACAACTGCACCCAAAACCATAAGATATCTAGGAATAAATCTAACCAAAGAGGCAAAGAATCTCTACTCAGAAAACTACAGAATACTCATGAAACAAACTGGGGAAGACACAAAGAAATGGAAAAACGTTCCATGCTCATGGATTGGAAGAACAAATATTGTGAAAATGTCTATACTACATAGAGCAATCAACACATTTAATGCAATCCCTATCAAAATGCCATCAACTTTTTTCAAAGAAATGGAACAAATAAACCTAAAATTTTTATGGAACCAGAAAAGACCCCAAATAGCCTGAGGAATGTTGAAAAAGAAAAGTGAAGCTGGTGGTATCACAATTCCAGACTTCAAGCTCTATTACAAAGCTGTAATTATCAAGACAGTATGGTACTGGCACAAAAACAGACACATAGATCAATGGAACAGAATAGAGAGCTCAGAAATGGACCCTCAACTCTATGTTAAACTAATCTTCGACAAAGCAGGAAAGAATGTGCAATGGGAGAAAGTCTCTTCAACAAATGGTGTTGGGAAAATTGGATAGCCACATGCAGAAGAATGAAACTGGACCATTTCCTTACATCACACACAAAAATAGACTCAAAATGGATGAAAGACCTCAATGTAAGATGGGAATCCATCAAAATCCTAAAGGAGAACACAGGCAGCAACGTCTTCGACCTCAGCTGCAGCAACTTCTTAAAAACATCGCCAAAGGCAAGGGAAGCAAGAGCAAAAATGAATTATTGGGACTTCATCAAGATAAAAAGCTTTTGCACAGCAAAGGGAACAGTCAACAAAACCAAAAGGCAACTGACAGAATGGGAGAAGATATTTGCAAATGACATTTCAGATGAAGGGCTAGTATCCAAAACCTTATTATAAAGATCTTATCAAACTCAACACCCAGAGAACAAATAATCCAATCAAGAAATGGGCAGAAGACATGAACAGACATTTCTGCAAAGAAGACATCCAAATGGCCAATAGACACATGAAAAAGTGTTCGTCACTCGACATCAGGGAAATACAAATCAAAACCTCAATGAGATACCACCTCGCACCAGTCAGAATGGCTAAAATTAACAAGTCAGGAAACGACAGATGTTGGCGAGGAAGTAGAGAAAGGGGAACCCTCCTACACTGTTGGTGGGAATGCAAGCCGGGGCAGCCACTCTGGAAAACAGTATGGAGGTACCTCAACAAGTTGAAAATAGAGCTACCCTACAACCCAGCAATTGCACTACTGGGTATTTACCCCAAAGATACAAATGTAGTGATCCGAAGCGGCACATGCACCCCAATGGTTATAGCAGCAATATCCACAATAACCAAACTATGGAAAGAGCCTAGATGTCCATCAACAGACGAATGGATAAAGAAGATGTGGTGTGTATACACACACACACACACACACACACACAGGAATATTATGCAGCCATCAAAAAATGAAATCTTGCCATTTGCAACGACGTGGATGGAACTAGGTGGTATTATGCTAAGCAAAGTAAGTCAATCAGAGAAAGACAATTATCATATGATCTCACTGATATGAGGAATTTGAGAAACAAGACAGAAGATCATAGGGGAAGGGAGGGAAAAATGAAAAAGGATGAAATCATAAAGGGAGACAAACAATAAGACTCTTAATCTCAGGAAACAAACTGAGGGTTGCTGGAGTGGAGGGCGGGGAGGGATGGGGTGGCTGGGTGATGGACACTGGGGAGGGTATGTGCTATGGTGAGCGCTGTGAATTGTGTAAGACTGATGAATCAGACCTGTACCCCTGAAACAAATAATACATTATACGTTAATATAAATAAATAAATAAATAAAACTCTTTGTTGTCTCTGCTTTCACATCTAAATCATTCAGGTAACCTTTTAAAGCACTGGCTTCCTTTGTTAAGTTCTGTGTCTTCTGCTCAAGAGTATAGGATATAATAGGTACAGAACTTTGTAAAATAGAAGTCCATGAACAGATAAATTACTTAATGAATATTAAGTCGTGATAAAACTTATATTAACAGCAAGTTTTCTTGAAAGGCCAAGTACTAAACTAATATTTTAGAGAAAGAGAGCGAGTCGGGGGGGTGGGGCATAGGGGAAGCATCTTAAGCAGACTCTGTGCTGAGTGTGAAGCCTGACACCAGGCTGGATCTCATGACCCCAAGATCATGACCTAAGCTGAAATCAAAGAGTCGGAGGCTTAACTGACTGAGTCACCCAGGCATCCCAAACTAATATTTTAACTTAAAGGTAATAATATTGTCACTTCTTTTTACAGACCTCAAAAGACAAGGAGGAAAACAAGTTATGCTTTCCCTTATTTGCACTCTGTGCCAGGTTTTAAAATCATGGAGTCTATGAAAGGAATCTAAACTCCAATTCAGTGGCATTTATTTTTAACTATTTTCTTCTATTTTTATTCAGAGAGAATGCAAGCACATTTACCAAAAAAAGCCAATATATGCATTCTAATAGTGTGAGTACTAAGGTAAATGAAGGCTATCTGTGCCTGAGGTACAAAAGAAGGCCTGGCAAAGATGGATGTAGTTATTACAAGAAAGGCATTTTATTTCATAATTATGCAATTATTTACTAAACATTTTTCTCCAAGAATTTGGGGCACAGATTATTTAAAAATGTATGTCATAAGCCAGAATTTAAAATGAGACTAAGCCATGCTAAATTCCAGCTCTACTTAACAAACTGATCTTGAACAAATGATATAATGCCTATGAGCCTCAGTTCCCACATTACAGTTAAGCAATTATAAACACTGAAAAGTCATCATGCAAAATGTGTAAGTAATTATAACGTTCAACGTGATTAAGCATTCACACATAATATATAAATTAAAACACCAGATTGGAATCTATTCAACATGTCAGACATGAGAGTTTTTTGTAGTTCTAGATAATGAGAAAATAAAGAAATCAGGCAAAAGATAAAAAGAATATAGGGAGGAAAATCTTAATTGGGAATATAAGCAAAATATAGATGCTGGAAAACAGAGCATGGATTAATCCCCACTAATCATCAGTCCATCTACTGCCTTATCAGTTAGCAGTTTTCAGACCAAAACAGGAAAGGTCTCCAGAATCCATGACAAAGAGATGCCTTCAGGATGAAAGACTGGACAGTAAGGTCCTTCTGCACAATTTATTACTGAATTTAAGTTAAGCCAATGCTTCTACAGTATATATATTCAGTATTTCTAAAGGGCCATGAGAGTACACACATAGACAGAAAACATCTATATAATCCCTCTTCTCAAGAGACAGATTACAGAGAAAACACTGAGAGAGTAAAAGGAATCTGAATGAAGAGATGAACTTTTAATTACTTTCTGAGTTATGCACAATGGTGGGGCCAAAGAATTTTGAAAACAAATCTATGCATTAAAGAAATGAAAATTCAAAAATCTGATAACCTTTTTTACAAGTCTATCTAATTCACTGTCATAATACTTAGAATATCAGGACCTTTGAATAAAGTAAAAGTCCTTCTAATCTCAGGCCTTTTAATTCTATGAATTTCATTAACTACAATGTTATTAATTAATCGAATCTAGCATTTTACGGTGATTTTATAATTGGGAATCATTTTTTACATTAATAGTAGCAAATTAGCAAACCCTCCCTTGTAAAGACTCAATAATAAATTTCAAACTGGTTTGTGTGTGGGTGTGCATATATATATAATACCACTCTCTTAGAAATAAAATAATTTGGGAATTTTATTAAACTGATTAATTCAACTAAAAATAAAAAGATGTCTCCTTTACTTATAGCCTGCATTCAAAGTGTTTGTCTTTTGAACAAAGACTATATTAAAAATACTTCTCCCACATAAAAACCTGCACACAAATGTTTACAGCAGCTTTACTCATAACTGCCAAAACTTGGAAGCAAGCAAGATGTACTTCAACAGATGAATGGATAAATAAACTGTGGCACATTCATACACTGGAATATAACTGAGCAGTAAAAAGAAATGAGCTATCGAGCCATGAAAAGACATGGAGGAGCCTTAAATCCATATTTTCAAATAAAAGAAGCCAGTCTGAAAAGGTTACAGTATGATTCCAACTATGTCACATTCTGGAAAAGACAAAACTGTGCAGACAATAAAAAGATCAATGGTTACCAGAGGTTCATGAAGGAAAGAGGGAGAGATGTCTGTGTGAAACACAGGGTTGTTTTTTTTTTAAGATTTTATTTATTTATTTGACAGAGAGAGAGAGCACAAGTAGGCAGAGCAGCAGGGAGAGGGAGAGGGAGAAGCAGGCTCCCCACTGAGCAAGGAGCCGGATGAGGAACTCAATCCCAGGACCCCGGGGATCATGACCCGAGCCAAAGGCAGATACTTAACCGACTGAGCCACCCAGGCCTCTGGAAATAAGGGGATTTTGAAGACAGTGAAACTATTCAGTAATGATGGATACATGGCATTAAGCATTTGTCAAAACCCACATAATGTACAATACAAAGAGTAAACCCTAATGAAAACTGTGGACTTTAGTTAATAATAATGTATCAATATTGGTATATCAATAGTAACAAATGTACCAACTAATACAAGATGTTAATAGGGGAAAAGAGAGAGAGCTATGGGCACTCTCTATACTTTCTCAATTTTTGTATAAACTTAAAACTGTTCTAAAAAATAAAATTCACTGGGGCACCTGGCTGGCTCAGCCAGTGGATCATGTGACTCTTGATTTCCAGGTTGTGAGTTTGAGCCCTATGTTGTGTGTAGAGATTATTTAAAAATAAAATCTTTAAAAATAGTAATAATAATAATAGGGTGCCTGGGTAGCTCAATCGGTTAAGTGTCTGCCTTCAACTCAGGTCATGATCCCAGGGTCCAGGGATCAAGTCCCGCATCGGGCTCCCTGCTCATCTGGGATTCTGCTTCTCCCTCTACTCCTCACCCCTGCTCTGATCTCTCAAATAAATAAATAAAACCTTTAAAAAATAATAATAATAAATAAATTTACTAATAAAAAAACCCACTTTTCCTATTTTTTTTTTCCCTGATAGTAAAGTAGCCCTGGCTACAAGATAATTGCTATCTTCTGATTTGTTTTTGCCAGTGACAGGACACTGATTTTTAAGTTAATTTTTTTATTCAACAATTAAATTACACATATTCAAACTCTTCTACTATAGTACTATGTTGAAAGTAACTTTTTTTTTTTTTTTTAATTTTATTTGACAGAGAGAGACAGCGAGAGAGGGAACACAAGCAGGGGGAGTGGAGGAAGGAGAAGCAGGCTTCCCGCCGAGCAGGGAGCCCAATGCGGGGCTTGATCCCAGGACCCTGGGATCATGACCTGAGCTGAAGGCAGATGCTTAACAACTGAGCCACCCAGGCGCCCCGAAAGTAACTATTTTTAGTTGTTGTAATATTATAAGATGAACACAGAAAAAAATTTTAAATATATATATAATTTGAAATGCTTCTCAAAACTGAGAAATTATTCATACCAAGAAACAAAGTAATAATTTGATTTTTACTTCAACTCTGCCTAGAACATAACTTCCCCCAAATGAACTGCTTATATGAACTGATATCATGAAGGAGGGAAAATTGGTTCTGTACTCAAATGATTTCGGATATGGGAAGTTAAAAACTATTTAAATAGTTAAAGCCATTTCTTTGCTGTAGGACTACTCAGAGATTTTGGTATGGTGGTATTAGCTGGGAATTTCCATAAGGGGAATATAATGTGTAGTAATTACCAGAAAATATGACCATGAAACCTCTTCTACACAGTTACTACATGGAGTAGTATGCAGCATTGACAAAGAATACCAAAAGCATTTGGGAAAGCACTCACAAAGAATACCAAATGCAAACATAAGGAAAATCAGTTTTGCAAAGACCCAAGTATAGAGCACAGAAGTAATTTTGTTAAAAAAAAAAAAAATTCAGTTTGATCTAAGAGCAAGAAAAATTTGGATTTCATTCATTCAATCATAAAACATTTGCTGAATGTATGCTATGTGCAAATCATGAGAGTATAAAAGCCAGGACATTCACAAAAAACTGCAAATAGGTGATCCCAGCCAACACATAATACACAGTGAAAGACAAGAGTAAATCAAAATATTTGACAAGAGGTATTTAAATATACAATTTAGACTCTAAGAGTCACTAAATTTTTTTTAGTAGAGAGATAACATGACAATTGTGGTAGTGTGAAATTAACATGGTAGCAATATATAGGATGGGCTGGAATAGGTCAAAACTATTGAAATCATTAAGAAGAGAAAGGGGGAAGAGATCGAGAGATACTTCAGAGGGAGTAATAAAGGCAACAGACTATCATCCAAAAGAAGATGAAAGTCCTCAATAATACTATTGATTACTGAATACTAAAAGTTAACTATCTTTTAAGTTTCATAGATTCCTGAGTTTCTACAATCACTTATACAATAAACAAAGTATTAAAAAAGGATTTTGGTTTAAAGGAATACTTTCACAGCATTTGTGAATATCAGTTAATGCATCAGTAATCATACATAGATATTTAAGGTGAAAGTTGGTATATAAAAATCACTCAAACTTTGTAGTAGAAAACTGTATTACCTTTCTGACTGGCTTTAACTATCACCTCTATATGCTTCATTGCTGCTTTTAATAGTTTCTTGGTTATAATAGATGGAATATCCACCTAGAAAAATTCAACATTAAAATAAAACTTTTAAAACAATTATCAATGAGTTACAATGGCAGGAGCACTCTATTTAAGATACTGGAACACATGATCTTAAAAATTAGAGATATTATTTAGAATCTTTCAAAAATATAATTTAAAAGCGCTTTATATTCTTGGATCATACTAACTACAACTTTAGACAGTTCCTCTATCACACTAAAGAAAATATATCTTAATATGCATGCACTATGTATACTAAATTTTCCCACAAAATAATATCTTTATTCTTGATTTCTTTAATATGTTTCTTTTAAACATATTCAAAGAAAAATCTCAAGTAACTTAACACTTTGGGGCCATAAATTTCTGTCTATTAAGGTTACTTAAGGATTAAGTATTTTTATTCAGCTTACAAGATAAATCTTGGTTTTAAGCTATATAGAAGCATTCTACTTTGGAATGATAATCAATTTCATGATTCCCCACAGACATTTTTCAGCTTAAAGGCTAGAAACTGTAGTGACTATGGTAGGTTAGTGATGCAGGACTGAAGGCTTATATGTATACACATGAGAGAGACAACAAAATAACTAAAACTAAATTGCAAATAAAATGAATCACCAAAAAGCATGTTTACTGGACTTCAACAGGTTTATCTTCTACCACAAAACTCAACACATTTTCCCTTTATCAAAGCATGAAAAAATTGCATCACAGCAAAGTTTTGTATTAATGTTTCAATTATTTTTAATTTCCATATTAAGGAAGGGGGGGGAATCACAGGCTAATAAATCTAATAAGTATGATGGATCATAAACCCCCAATTTTTAGTGATTTACCAGTAAAACCCAGAGCAGTTTACAGGTATCTTTTAGCTATGTAAGATCAAACATAGTAAGTGGGAATATTTTTGTTAGTAGTATACCTTGTTGCAAAATAACATTACTCTTTATTTCTCTCTGGCTTCTTGTCCTCAATGACTATAGGTTGCTGTAATATTTATCAAATAAACAGGATGTTTTCATTTACAAACATTTTATAAAATCTTGTCTTCTGAGAATACTCATGAAAATTTTCCTTTTTAAGTTCCATTTTAGAGACTTCAGGTCAGAATCAAAATGATAAAATAATGGGCTCATCACTAAACTTTAATTAAAAAAAACCAAAAAACAAAAAACAAAAAAAACCCACTGTGGATGATTCTTTGTTTTCATTATCCCCCAAACTGCCAATTTAAATTATTTAGGCAATGGTATCAGGGACAGAACACTGTACTAAGATGACCAGGCATAATCACTGGCCCATTGACTACTACTTCTGACACTTTGACAAAGGTACTTTCTATAAAATGGGTATGATAATGATCCACTTATCTGCTGGGACAGTGATGCAGATAAAATGAAAAGAAAGGATAGAAAGTTTAACCATCCAGAAAACAGAAGAAAATATTTGCAAATCATATGTATGAACTCTTACAACTCAATAATACATAGACACCCCAGTTAAAAAATAGGCAAAGAATCTGAATAGACATCACTCCAAAAAAGATATACAAATGGCCAATAAGCAAATGAAAAGATGTTCAATGTCGTAAGTCATCAGGGAAATGCAAATCAATGCCACAATGAGACCACTTCATACCCATTAGGCATGGTTGGAATAAAAAAACGAGATAATAACTAGTTCTGGCAAGGATAGAGAGAAATCAGAACCCTCATATACTACTGATGGGAATGTAAAAATGGTGCAGCCACTTTGAAGAGTCTGGCCGTTAATCAAAAACTTAAATAGAGTTACCATTTGACTCAACAATTATACTCCTAAGTATATACGAAAGAAAAATGAAAACGTATATCCCTACAACCATCAAAAACACTTGTACACAAATGCTATGGCAGCATTATCCATAATAGCAAAAAAGTGGAAATAATCCAAATGTCCATCAACTGATGGATGAATAAACAAAATATGGCATATCCACACACAATGGAATATTATTTAGACATAAAAAAAGAAAGAAGTACTGATACATGCTACATCATTAACATGGATGAACTTTGGAAACATTATGCCAAGTCAAAAAAACCAATCAGAACAGGCCACATATTACGTGATTCCATTTATATGAAATGTCCAGAATAAACAAATCTATAGAGACAGAAAGTAGACTGGCTATTGGCTAGATCTAAGAAGATGAGAGAACAAGGGTTTATGGCTAAAGGGTATGAGGTCTCTTTGTGGGTGATAAAAATGCTGTAAAATTGTGGTGATGGCTGTGTAAATCCAGAAATATGCTAAAAACCACTGAATTATACACTTTAAATAGGTGAACTGTCTGGTATACAAAGTAGACCTCAATAAAGCTGTTACCAAAAAATACATATAATGCAATCCAAGTATGAAGTACTATGATTTTAAAATCACTAGGCTATCGCAAAGCCTAACTGAGCAGAGCTATTCTACTAAGTAATACCTATAAATTTATTGTAATGAGTCAACTTTTTGATCATTTTATTTGACTTTAAGTTGTAATTTAAGTGGCTTATCACCAACCAATTGATATTTTTACCAAATCTTTTACTCCAGTTAAATAATCTATACAGCTGCCTGAGATCTTTATTAAACAAGATGAATAATTTTATCAACTTGTTTCTGTTTATAAAATGGTAAAAAAAACTCATACCAAAAAAAAAAAAAAGGTGAACAGAAATGCACAGAAAGAACCAAAAATCAGCATCAACCCACCATGAAAGTAAGAGTTAACAGTGATAAGGATATATATGCACCGTTAATATATGTATTAACAAGCTTTAATATGTGAGCTTTGTTTTCAATGTGGAAAAATACCACATATATTATTTTCCAGCCTCTTCCACTTGATTATGTAAGAAAAATAATTTCTCATATAAATAAGTACTATTCTATAAAATGATTTTTCATAGCTGCACAGAATTCTGTAATTGGCATATACTATATATATATATATATTTTTTTTTTTTTAAGATTTTATTTACTTGAGAAAATGAGAGAGAGAGAGAGAGCACATGAGAGGGGGAGTGTCAGAGGGAGAAGAAGACTCCCCGCTGAACAGGGAGCCCGATGCGGGACTTGATCCCGGGACTCCAGGCTCATGACCTGAGCTGAAGGCAGTCACTTAACCAACTGAGCCACCCAGGAGCCCCGGCTTGTAATATATTTTAATCAACAATCTTATCATTAGACGTCAGCTTTCCTTTTCAGTTTTCCTTATTATAAATTATACTACAATGAATCTCTGGGCATACATTTTTACATACATCTGTAAATATTTCTTTAAAATATATTAACAAAAACAGAACTAAACTTGGGAGTATAGACATTTTTAAGTCTTTTAATAAAGATTACCAAACTGCCTTCCAGTATAAGAATTATACCAATTTGAGATTAAGAATTCCTCATATCAGTGAGATCATATGATACATGTCTTTCTCTGATTGATGGGAGGGATGGGGTGGCTGGGTGACAGACATTGGGGAGGCTATGTGCTATGGTGAGCACTGTGAATTGTGTAAGATTGATGAATCACAGACCTGTACCTCTGAAACAAATAACACATTATATGTTTAAAAAAAAAAAAAAAAAAAAAAGAAGATAGTAGGAAGGGAAAAATGAAGGGGAGGGAATCAGAGTGGGAGACGAACCATGAGAGACTATGGACTCTGAGAAACAAACTGAGGTTTCTGGGGGGGGGATGGGTTAGCCTGGTGATGGGTACTAAGAGGGCACATATTGGAGGGGGGAAAGATGGTGGAGGAATAAGGGACCCTATTTCAACCGGTCCCCGGAATTGAGCTGGATATCTACCAGACCACTCTGAGCACCCACGAAACCAGTCTGAGATGTAAGAAAATCTGGATCTCTACAAACAGAATATCGCAGGCAGTTGGTTTTGAGGTACGAAGCGGGGAGCCATGATTCCGCGGGCAGATATCAGAGTATAAACGGCAGCAGGAGGGTGCCTGGCCGTGGGGATCCTACACCACTGGTGAGCCACAGCCTCACTCGCTGGGGACGGGGCACAGACCCACAGACCAGCAGAGGTGGGGATAGGACTTAAGGGCAGCCCCTGGGGCGGGAACCCGGAGCAGTGGGGTCACATGTGAGAAATGGGAGCGGCTGGCATTTTTAGAAGCACAAAGGGCAGAGACGTGCCCCGAACTGGAGGCAGGACTGGGAGCGCTGCGGAGGGGCGCACAACCCAGGACGCTGCAGTTTATAGCAGCACGGACAGAAACAGAGACGGTGTGGCCTGGAGAGCTCACTGAAGAACAGACCGAGGTCTCTCTGCTCTGAGGCAGAGGGTTGGAAATGGTCTCTTCTGCTCTGACTTGCAGAACAGATGCGGAAAGCCGCCAGAGAAAGCCGCCAGAGAACAAAAGCCCCAAAAACTGATTCCCGCTGAGCCCATCCCCCGCCACAGGGGGACAGCGCAACTCCGCCCAAACAGGGTTCTATGAGTAACAGCGCGGCAGGCCCGTCCTGCAGAAGAAAGGCTGGGAAAACAAGAGGCCAGCAACCCTAAGGTCCCAAGAACACAGGTGCATCTTGCTTGGGTTCTGGTCAATAATTTGGACTCTATACATTCCTTCAAACACCCATCAACAGAATGACTAGGAGGAGCAGCCCCCAAAACAGAAAACACTCAGAGATTATGACTTATGCTGCAGATTTACAAATGGATGCAGATATAACCAAGATGTTGGAGATGGAACTCAGGCTAGCAATTGTGAAAACAATGGCTAGAATGGAGAAATCAATTAATGGCAACATAGAGTCTCTAAGGGCAGAAATGAAAGCTGAATTGGCAGAACTTAAAAATGCTATCAATGAGATCCAATCTAGATAATCTAACAGCTAGGGTAAGTGAGGCAGAAGAGCGAATAAGCGACCTGGAAGACAATATAATAGATAAAAAGGGAAAAGAGAAGGCCAGGGAAAAACAACTCAGAAGCCAAGAAAATAGAATCAGAGAAATAAGTGACACCATGAAGCGTTCCAATGTCAGAAAAATTGGAATCCCGGAGGGAGTGGAGAGAGAGAGAGAGGACTAGAAGATGTATTTGAGCAAATCGTAGCTCAGAACTTCCCTAATCTGGGGAATGAAACAAACATTCGAGTCCTAGAGGCAGAGAGGACCCCTCCTAAGATCAAGGAAAACAGGGCAACACCCTGGCATGTAATAGTAAAACTTGCAAATCTGGGCGCCTGGGTGGCTCAGTCCATTAAGCGACTGTCTTCGGCTCAGGTCATGATCCCAGGGTCCTGGGATCGAGTCCCACATCGGGCTCCCCGCTCTGCGGGGTGCCTGCTTCTCCCTCTCCCACTCCCCCTGCTTGTGTCCCTCTCTCGCTGTGTCTCTCTCTGTCAAATAAATAAATAAAATCTTAAAAAAAAAAAAAAAACCCTGCAAATCTTAGAACCAAGGAAACCATCTTAAAGGCAGTTAGGGGGAAGAGATTCCTTACGTACGGAGGGAGGAACATCAGAATAACGTCAGACCTATCCACAGAGACCTGGCAAGCCAGAAAGGCCTGGCAAGACATATTCAGGGTACTAAATGAGAAGAACATGCAGCCAAGAATACTTTATCCGGCAAGGCTTTCATTTAGAATGGATGGAGAGAGGCAGAGCTTCCACGACCGGCAGAAACTGAAAGAATATGTGACCACTAAGCCAGCCCTGCAAGAACTATTAAGGGGGGTTCTATAAAAGGAGAAAGACCCCAAGAGTGATCTACAACAGAAATTTCCAGGGACAATCTATAAAAACAACGTCTTCACAGGCAACATGATGACAATTAATTCATATCTTTCAATAATCACTCTCAACGTGAATGGCATAAACACTCCCATAAAACAGCACAGGGTTGCAGATTGGATAAAAAGACAGGACCCATCCATATGCTGCCTACAAGAGACTCATTTTGAACCTAAAGATACATCCAGACTGAAAGTGAAGGGATGGAGATCCATCTTCCATGCCAGTGGACCTCAAAAGAAAGCTGGGGTAGCAATTCTTTTATCAGACAAATTAGATTTTAAACTAAAGTCTATAATAAGAGACACAGAAGGACACTCTATCATTCTTAAAGGGTCTATCCAACAAGAAGATCTAACAATTGTAAATATCTATGCCCCCAACATGGGAGCAGCCATCTACATAAGCCAACTGTTAACCAAAATAAAGAGTCATATTGATAACAATACATTAATTGTAGGAGACCTCAATACTCCACTCTCAGCAATGGACAGATCATCTAAGCAGAAAATCAACAAGGAAACAAGAGCTTTGAATGATACATTGGACCAGATGGACCTCATAGATATTTACAGAACATTCCATCCTAAAACAGCAGAATACTCATTCTTCTCCAGTGCACATGGAACTTTCTCCAGAATAGACCACATACTGGGTCACAAATCAGGTCTCAAATGATACCAAAAGATTGAGATTATTCCCTGCATATTCTCAGACCATAATGCTCTAAAACTGGAACTCAATCACAAGAAAATATTTGGCAGAAATTCAAACACTTGGAAGCTAAAGACCACTCTGCTCAAGAATGTTTGGGTCAACCAGGAAATCAAAGAACTTAAAACAATTCATGGAAATCAATGAGAATGAAAACACATTGGTCCAAAACCAATGGGATACTCGAAGGCAGTCCTAAGGGGGAAATACACAGCCATCCAAGCCTCACTCAAAAAAATAGAAAAATCCCGAATTCACCAACTAACTCTACACCTTAAAGAACTAGAGAAAAAGCAACAAACGACGCCTAAGCCACTCATTAGAAGACAATTAAAATTAGAGCAGAAATCAATGAATTAGAAACCAGAAACACAGTAGATCAGATCAACGAACCTAGAAGCTGGTTCTTTGAAAGAATAAGATCGATAAACCACTGGCCAGACTTATCCAAAAGAAAAGAGAAAGGACCCAAATTAATAAAATTATGAACGAAAGGAGAGAAATCATGACTAACACCAAGAAAATAGAAACAATTATTAGAAATTATTATCAACAACTATATGCCAATAAACTGAGCAATCTGGATGAAATGGAGGCCTTCCGGGAAACCTATCACCTGCCAAGACTAAAACAGGAAGAAACTGACAACCTGAATAGGCCAATAACCAGTAACGAGATTGAAGCAGTGATCAAAAAAGCTCCCAAAAAACAAGAGTCCAGGGCCTGATGGATTCCCTGGGGAATTCTACCAAACATTCAAAGAAGAAATAATACCTATTCTACTGAAGCTGTTTCAAAAAATAGAAACAGAAGGAAAACTTCCAAACTCATTCTGTGAGGCCAGCATTACCTTAATCCCCAAACCAGGCAAAGACCCCATCAAAAAGGAGAATTTCAGACCGATATCCCTTATGAATATGGATTACAAAATCCTCAACATATCCTAGCAAACAGGATCCAACAATACATTAAAAGGATCATCCACCACGACCAAGTGGGATTTATCCCCGGATGCAAGGTTGGTTCAACATTCACAAATCAATCAATGTGATAGAACTCATTAATAAGAGGAGGGAGAAGAACCATATGGTCCTCTCAATTGATGCAGAAAAGCACTGGACAAAATACAACATCCTTTCCTGATTAAAACTCTTCAGAATATAGGGATAGAAGGAACATTCCTCAAGTTCATAAAATCTATCTATGAAAAACCCACAGGGAATATCATCCTCAGTGGGGAAAAGCTGAGAGCCTTTCCCTTAAGATCAGGAACACGTCAAGGATGCCCATTCTCGCCACTATTGTTCAACATAGTATTAGAAGTCCTAGCAACAGCAATCAGACAACAAAAAGAAATAAAAAGTATTCAAATTGGCAAAGAAGAAGTCAAACTCTCTCTTTTCACAGACGACATGATACTTTATGTGGAAAACCCAAAAGAGTCCACCCCCAAATTACTAGAACTCATCCAGCAATTCGGTAATGTGGCAGGATACAAAATCAATGCACAGAAATCAGTTGCTTTCTTATACACTAACAACGCAACTGTAGAAAGAGAAATTAGAGAAACGATTCCATTTACAATAGCACCAAAAACCGTAAGATACCTCGGAATAAACCTAACCAAAGAGGTAAAGGATCTATACTCTAGGAACTACAAAACACTCATGAAAGAAATTGAAGAAGACACAAAAAGATGGAAAAATATTCCATGCTCAGGGATCAGAAGAATAAACATTGTTAAAATGTCTATGCTACCCAGAGCAATCTATACCTTCAATGCCATCCCGATCAAAATTCCAATGACATGTTTTAAAGTGCTGGAACAAACAATCCTAAAATTTGTATGGAATCAGAAAAGACCCCGAATCGCCAAGGAAATGTTGAAAAACAAAGCTGGGGGCATCACGTTGCCTGATTTCAAGCTATACTACCAAGCTGTGATCACCAAGACAGCATGGTACTGGCACAAAAACAGACATATAGACCAATGGAACAGAATAGAGAACCCAGATATGGACCCTCAACTCTATGGTCAAATAATCTTTGACAAAGCAGGAAAAAACATGCAATGGAAAAAAGACAGTATCTTCAATAAATGGTGTTGGGAAAATTGGACAGCCACATGCACAAGAATGAAACTCAACCATTCTCTAACACCAGTCACAAAGATAAACTCAAAGTGGATGAAAGACCTCAATGGGAGACAGGAATCCATCCAAATCCTAGAGCAGAACATAGGCAGTAACCTCTTTGACTTCGCCCACAGCAACTTCTTTCAAGATACATCTCCAAAAGCTAGTGAAACAAAAGCAAAAATGAACTTTTGGGACTTCATCAAGATAAAAAGCTTCTGCACAGCAAAGGAAACAGTCAGCAAAACAAAGAGGCAACCCACAGAATGGGAGAAGTATTTGCAAATGACACTACAGATAAAGGGCTGGTATCCAAGATCTATAAAGAACTTCTCAAACTCAACACCCAAAAAACAAATAATCAAGTCAAAAAGTGGGCAGAAGAGATGAACAGACACTTCTCTGAAGAAGACATACAAATGGCTAACAGACACATGAAAAAATGTTCATCATCATTAGTCATCAGGGAAATCCAAATCAAAACCACATTGAGATACCACCTTACACCGGTTAGAATGGAAAAAATGGACAGGGAAAGAAACAACAAATGTTGGAGAGGTTGTGGAGAAAGGGGAACTCTCTTACACTGTTGGTGGGAATGGAAGTTGGTACAGCCACTTTGGAAAACAGTGTGGAGGTTCCTCAAAAATTTAAAAATAGAGCTACCCTATGACCCAGCAATTGCACTACTGGGTATTTACCCCAAAGACACCGATGTAGTGAAAAGAAGGGCCATATGCACCCCAATGTTCATAGCAGCAATGTTCGCAATAGCCAAACTGTGGAAAGAGCTGAGATGCCCTTCAACAGATGAATGGATAAAGAAGATGTGGTCCATTTATACAATAGAATATTACTCAGCCATTAGAAAGGATGAATACCCAACTTTTACCTCCGCAATGATGGGCCTGGAGGAGATTATGCTAAGTGAAATAAGTCAAGCAGAGAAAGTCAATTATCATAGGGTTTCACTTACTTGTGGAACATAAGGAATAGCATGGAGGACATTAGGAGAAGGAAGGGAAAAATTGGGAGTGGGGGGGAATTGGAGGGAGAAATGAACCATGAGAGACTATGGACCTGAGAAACAAACAGGGTGTTGGAGGGGAGGGGGGAAGGGGGAATGGTTAGCCCAGTGATGGGTATTAAGGAGGGCACGTACTGCATGGAGCACTGGGTGTTATATGAAAACAATGCATCGTGGATTACCACATCAAAAACCAATGATGTACTGTATGGTGACTAACATAACATATTAAAATTAAAAAAAAAAAAAGGGCACGTATTGAATGGAGCACTGGGTGTTACACACAAACAATGAATCATGGAACACTACATCAAAAACTAATGATGTAATGTATGTGATTAACATAACATAATAAAATAAAACTAAATTAAAAAAAAAGAATTATACCAATTTGGATTTGTACTTGCTTTGCCTGTTTCCCCGCAATCACCCTTACTAGACATTATCATTCTTTATCGTTCCCAATCTGACAGGCAACAGAATAGCACCTCATCAAAAAACGGTATTTATTTGATGTGAGACAACATATTTTCAATATTTATTGGCCATTTTTCTATTTTTCTTTGGTGAACTGCTTATTCATATTTTTTGCATATCTTTTCTATGGTGGTTGACTATATTGTTAATTTCTCAAGAAAGTATAGAAACATTTAACAAGATTTATCTTTATTTACTAATTGCAGATATATGCCAATTCTATCAAATGGACAAGGCAGTATACAAGCATGTGTGTCTACAGCCAACACACCATAACTCTATATAGGCAAAGACCCAAACATAAACATAATATGGCTTAAAAAAAATTTTTTTTAAAGTAGATCATAATCATCACCATTTACCCAGTAAATTCATCTAACAGGAACATGACTTTTTTTTTATACCTGTCTTTTTATTTCTAATTACCACAAACCAAGATAAAGCATTAAAGAAAGCACAATTTATCAATGAATTAAAAGTGACCCATTTATATTTTAATCTAAAAAAATTAAAAGTGAAGAAAAAATACATACTGTATAGGATAAAGTAAAACTAAGATTTTTAAAAATCTCTTTAGTATTAATGAAACCCCAAATTCCCAAATTTCTCATTATAAATATATACCTTGTGAATCCTTCGAATTAAGACAGATGCAAAAAACCGTAATGTAATTCTCAGTTCATCAACAAAGGACTCATCATCTGTTACATCCCTTCAATTAAGGAGAAAAGCAAGCATTTAAAAGCTCAGAGAAATACACAGCTACTCCTTCTAGAAACCAAGGAAAGTTTAGAACTTCCTCTTCTTTTTCATTTATTTATCCTATTTTTCTTTGCTTTTTTAACAAATAATGCATTACATTACAGAATTAAAAATAAAAATGTACAAAGAAAAAATAAACATCTCCCATAATTCTAGTACCAAGACATAATCATTATTAACTAAATTGTAGTATATATTTCCCTGTAGACAACCACATGTACAAAGTCGTATTTTTACAATACTCCAATCATTTTCTAAGCATTATCAAAGAAATTTCTAAGAAATAAAGAATAATTTCAGAGGAGTAACAAATTAATACATCTTAAATTAGTTTAATATATTTATAGTTAATAATATAAACTAATTCTAAAAGGTAAAAAAAATATGTGTTCTACTTGAGAAAGAAAATAAGCTGAAACTCAAACATTTTTAAACAGAAATTTTGACAACCTTCTTCTGAGGAGTTACTTTTTATTTTCCTGAAGTCTTGAGGTCCTAGAAGAATTAGGACACTTCCCCAATCAAAGCAAGCAAGAAAGGTATATATAATGATGATATCCTGAATTTGAAGATGGTACTATTAAATCCCTTGGCAGAATAAAGAAGATAATTGTATCAACCAAGCCTCCCACTATTAATCCCAAGGAAGTGACTATTTCAGCATCAATAACTACACTGAGGAGAAAATACATACTTTATCATTTAGAAATACAGCCAGCTCTTATGAAGAGTCAGAACATGGGTGGGGGTGGGGGGAGTCTTCACAAGAGGATTCATTTTAGAAAAAGACTTACTATCAGCTTTACTTAAATGGCAAATGCCCCATATTTAAGACAGAATCCAACATAAAAATATTAATTTTCATAGCTTTTCAGGAATATATGGCATATAAACTGGATATTAAGTTTAATAATATAGAGCATCTCATCTACTAGCATTTTTTTTTTCTTTTTAAAGATTTACTTATTTGACAGAGAGAGACACAGCGAGAGAGGGAACACAAGCAGGGGGAGTGGGAGAGGGAGAAGCAGGCTTCCCACCGAGCAGGGAGCCCGATGTGGGGCTCAATGCGGGGCTCAATCCCAGGACCCTGGGATCAAGACCTGAGCCGAAGGCAGATGCTTAACGACTGTGCCACCCAGGCGCCCCATCTACTAGCATTTTTTAATGAGAAAATTCAAAATATATAAAATTAGGATATATGCCATTAAATATTACATCTATAAGTCATATAGGTGTAAGTGTTCAAATATGTAACTAAATACATGATGGTTTTGTAAGAAAACATTTATTTATTAAATATATATCTTAATTTCTGATTCTCAAACTAGATTAATTTTACAGATCTAAACTATTTTCTATATCCTGCAAAGCAAAGGACACTTGTATATCCATAGCAGATACTAAAAATAAAGTTACTTTGGAAAAAACATTAATATTCTAGGAAAATTCTATTAAAATTATCTTTCAATTTAGTGAAACATCTGAATATAAACTTTCCTCTAAATGTACAATTATTTCAAATGTAAAAAGTGCATATAAAATATCAAATTGGGGTGCCTGGGTGGCTCAGTCGGTTGGGCATCTGCCTTTGGCTCAGGTCATGATCTCGAGGTCCTGGGATCAAGCCCCACATCGGGCTTCCCTACTCAGTGAGGAGTCTCTTCTCCCTCTTCCTCTGCCCCTCTCTTCCCACTCCCCACTTGTGCTCTCTGCTCTCTCTCTCAAATAAATGAATGGAATCTTTAAAAGAAACAACAAAGGACCATGGAATGCTTCCCAAATCACTTTAAAAAATAAAATTAAATTAAAAAATAAAATAAAAAATTAAATCACTCCATTTAGGAGTGATGAGGAATTCTCTAAGTTAATTTTCTTTCAAAAAGCAGTCAAGGTTTTTTCTTCTTTGCTATCACTAAACTGTTAAATGATTGCCTAGATCTATGGTTCTTACTAGGGCCAATTATGCCTCTCAGGTTACATATGGCAATCTCTGAAGATACTTTTGGTGGTCACAAATAAAAGGATGAGGGGGTGCTACTAGTATCTCATGTGAAAAGGCCAGGGGTTCTACTAAATATCCTATAATGCACAGGACAGCCCCCCACAACAAAGAATTACTTGGCCTAAAACGTCAATAGTGTCAAAGCTGAGAAATCCTGGCCACTGTTGGTAACACAATTTCATTAGCACACTTAATTATATTCACTAAAGAAAAAAGGTCTTATAGAGAGAACATACCTGTACCATGGATAAACAAAGTTTTCCAACACTAATTCAAGAACCTGCATAAAAATTAGTTTTTAAAGAAAAATCAGATTAATTAACTAATTCTAGGAAAATAAGCCATACTACCAAGTAATATATATTACCAAGAACCAATTTTATTATCCCAAATATTGACATCTAATATCATACTTTCACATGACATACATTGTCAACCTTACATGTTTTTTGTGATGATCAAAAGGAACATGAGAAAACACTTTGAAAACCATAAAACTCCATAAAAAGAAACAATACTGTTAGAATGACATACACACATTTATAAACATTCCCACAATTAAAAAAACAAACCAACTTAAATTGTTCCTGACTCTGAAGTTGCACTGAACTAAAAGTTCTATGGAAAGAAGGAAAATAATAGATTAGTCTTTTGAATTCCTAACTCTCTCTACAAATCAGTATTCCCAGAATAAAATGAAGAAACAAGTAGGTCAGACTTACATAAGGGGTCAAAATTAGCTATCAGTGATTGCTTTTGAAGGGACAATAGAGACTAAAAGGGAGTATGAGGGGGGACTTCTGGGATGCTAATAATGCTTTGTTTCTTGATCTGGGTGCTGGTTATACAGATATGTTCACTTCGTGAAAATTTTAGCTGTAAATTAAAAATCAGTATATAAATTGTAAGTGAAAAAGTAACAAAACAAAAGAAACGCTGGGTGTTAAACTTTCCATTTCTTTTTTTTTTTTTTTAAGATTTTATTTATTTATTTATTTGAGAGAGAGAGAGAGAGAAACAGCATGAGAGGGGATAGGGTCAGAGGGAGAAGCAGGCTCCCCGCCGAGCCGGGAGCCTGATGCAGGACTCGATCCCAGGACTCCGGGATCATGACCTGAGCCGAAGGAAGTCGCTTAACCAACTGAGCCACCCAGGCGCCCAAACTTTCCATTTCTTAACTCTGAGTGCAGCATTATGTTAATTTTTAAAAAGACTTGCAACAGTGGGCAGTAACTTTCAAAAGCAGTAGGGAGAGAATGAACAAAGGTATCTAATCTGACTATATGCCTATATTCCTTCTCTGGCAGCAGCAAGGAAGGTTGTAGATTCTCTAAATATTAAGGCAAGATTTGGTTTTTTATTAGAAAAACTAAGCACTAGTGATACAAGTTGGGAAGGTAAGATACAGAGAAACAGGGATATGACACAGAAAGGAGACTAGAAAATTTATCATTAAATAATATTTGGTCTTACTTTAATCCCCACATCCAATCACCAAATATTACTGATTTTACATCCTAAGTAGCTCTTTTCTATAGCTCCACTGTTCAGTCCTTATCTTCTCACCCCTATATTGTAGCAAGAGCCTCTAAACTAGAATCCCTCCTTCCAAACTAGCTCCCGTCCATCCTCCACAGAGCTGCCAAATTAATCTAAAACATATATTCGAACACATCATTCCCCTGCATAAAATCCTCAATTTATCAAACCACAATATATCAGAGTAAGAAAAGTGGAGCTACACTGGTTTTGAAGGGGTGGAAGAAAGCTGCCTG
Source organism: Mirounga leonina (assembly GCF_011800145.1). NCBI lineage: Eukaryota > Metazoa > Chordata > Mammalia > Carnivora > Phocidae > Mirounga > Mirounga leonina. Next base: position 44,163,037 of record NW_023270807.1, read on the forward strand.
TTAGCAGCTCTGACCATTTACTTCCTTTTCACTTCCCATTGTATCCTATGAGTCACATCTGAAAACTCCAGCTACACACTTCAAAAATCAGTGGCTTCTATGATCAATTAAACTCCTTCAGCAAGGCCCTTTAAGTCTTTTTATGATCAGATTTCTAAAGAGCCATATAAAAACTGGTTAAGAACTAAGTCAGACCCAATTTTTAAAGTAAGTTCTGCTACCAGCCAGTGATGAACTTAAGAAAATTAAAATCCTCTAAAGCCCAGTTTTGGTAAAATCAATAATAGCACCTACTTTATAGGTTGTATGATTCCAGAAAATAACGTACAGTAATTAGTACAGTGCCTAATACAGCAAGTAACCAATAAATATTAGCTACTAGAATACAGTCTCTTCAATGTCCACATCCTTCCTCACATTTTGCTTCCAGCTTACTGAACACCTTATTCAAAGCCTCCCTTTCCTTTCAAAAGCTCTTCCCAAACCCTGAAATACCCTTTCTCACACTATCAGTCTGGCAAACTTGTAGTCATACTTTCTGATTGCCCCTCTCAACAGTTATGCATTTCTTCCTCTGTACTAATAATATACACTGTACATTTCTTCCATTATTGCCTGTATTCACACCATATTGTATTTACCTATTTATATGTCTACCTCCTCTCCTAGACTCAAGTTCCTAGAAGAAAGGAACCATATCTTATTCCTCCTTTTATTCCTGGGGCCTAGTCCAGTTCCTGACTATAGTGAGATCTCAAAAAATTCTTTAAATGTTGGAGCTAATATTTACTGAAAACCAATATGAGCCAGGCAGTAGGCCAAGAGCTTCACATAAGTTCTTTTTTTTTTTTTTTTAAGAAATGGATGAAGTGTCAAAGACCCACAAATAGTACTCTTACTAGAGGTCTTCTCTTCAGCAGATCTCAAATCAGCACTCTAATAGAAATGTAATGTGAGCTACATACCTAATCTTACATTTTCTAGTAGCTACATTTTTAAAAAGTAAAAAGGAAACAGGTGAAATTAATTTTATGATATATTTTATTTAACCCAATATATCCAAAATATTATCATTTCAACATGTAATCAATAAAATACATAATAGGATATTTTACATTCCTTTTATCTTACTAAATCCTCAAAATCACATCTCAATTTGGACTGACACATTTCCAAATATTTATGAACAGCCACATGCGGACAGTGGCTACCATACTGGATAGCATAGTCTTAAATCAAGGAATCTTGAAGATGAAAATGAGGAAGAAAAAAGAAGAAATGAAAAAAAAAAAGTGCCAAAAGTCTGGTATTTATGCAGCATACTTTTACCAAAGGATACAAATTGGGAAAAAAAGATAACGAGGCAGGATTCAGATGCCTAATGCTATTCTTCAATTAATTAGCATTCAATTTAATTCAGTATATGTCTACCAACTACCAACAACATATCTGGCACCATACTTGGTGCTGGGAACAAATTAGACCCCATTTACTGCCTTCAAGGACTTGACTCCTTTCTTAGATCAATGGGGAAAACAAGTGTCTAAAAGAAATAACTAAAATATATATGCTACCAAAAGAGTACATATAAAATGTGACTGTAACAAAGATAAGGGAGCATGCTTTCTATTCCTACATTACAGGGAAACAGTGAAAAGTATCCCACTCTCTGCTCTACCCTCCAGCAAGTGTCAAAACTGGGATAATTCAGCAGGACATACTTGCTCCTTCTAGCTCAGGGCTCCTTTTGGAACTACAAAATGGTATTACCCTACCATAAAGATGACTATTGTTATAAGAATTAAGCAATATCTAGGTAAAACAGTGCTGTCTTCGGCAAAAATGTTCACTTAAATTAGACATGGGATCCAAAAACATTTCTATCTTACCATCTGAGTCACATATTTCATAATAATCAACTACTTAGTTAAGAACTAATTAGATGGCATATATTAAGATGTTCCACAATTAAATTTCCATTGGTATTTAATATTTCTGCTTGAGTATATTTGGCAATGTTAATTAAATCAATTACCTCTGAGAGAGATGCATCAACCTTGGAAGAAATTTTCAGATCTAGCCACGGCTGGTAGTTTTCAAGTAGTAAGGAAGGCCTAAATAGAAAATCATACAATTAAACTGCCTGAAATCCAAAATGTAATTGGAAGGATCAACAAATAAAAAATGTTTAACTTACCTATGCCGTTTACATTTCACTTTACCGCAAACAGCACAACTACGACCTTGAGGAAATAATTCTTGAAGTCCTAACTGCTAAAAAAGGGAAATGGGGAAGGGGAGAGATTTGTCTTAGTTTACACATAATCTTTACCGAAGAGAATCAACTTTTCAAAAGTTTATTAATCAATGTATAAATTCAGAGAATATTTTTTAAATTATTATTTGTCTGCAGTAACACTGAAACCATGCTTTGTAGTAACTACTACTGGCTAAACTGCCAAATAAGAGAGAAAAAATACCCAACTTTGGGAACGTCTGTTTTAATTTATTGTCCTCATAGTTAATATGCAGTTAGAGGACACTCTAAAATTATGGATCCCAACTTTTTGAGAAGTATTTTCTTTTTATAGCTCCTTGTAGAGCTGTATACCTTAAAAATATACACATATGTAAATTTCACTTCAAATCATGTTCTGATGTCTTCCATTATTAAATGACAGCAGATGGGTTTTTTTAAATCACTGCATTAATATGCTTTCAGTAATATCAAACAGCATAGGTAATATATACTGACTCTTTTCAAAATAAGAACACATAGGGCGCCTGGGTGCTCAGTTGGTTAAGCGACTGCCTTCGGCTCAGGTCATGATCCTGGAGTCCCTGGATGAGTCCCGCATCGGGCTCCCTGCTCAGCAGGGAGTCTGCTTCTCCCTCTGACCCTCCCGACCCTCCCCCCTCTCATGTGCTCTCTCTCTCAGTCTCTCCCTCTCAAATAAATAAATAAAATCTTTAAAAAAAAAAAAAAGAAGAACACATAAATTTTACCTTGGGTTTGTATTTTATTGTGAAGAATATATTTGGTAAGAGAGAATCCGGTCCCAATGAGCAATAGAATGTAACAACTCCAGCAACAAATGACCAGAAGATCATTAAAACATGAAGATACCTTAGAAATAAATGAAAATAATTATTACAACCAAAAAAAGTATAAAATTAAAGTTGTCCCTTCATTGATTTGACAAGTATTTATTAAGCACCTACCATATCAGACTGAAGACAGATCTCCAATCATGATGTCTGTGATGTATTTATTTAACTATAAGGATCACAGAAAGCATGCTATCAAATGTATACTTCATTTAAAGTATAAGGAGGTATAAATTCTCAATATTTTACAATTTGGTACCTAGGTTGTTATGTTTGACTAGCTATACTATATTCTTCCAAAATACCTTCCAATGATATTATAGTATTCATACCCCATCAAAATTCTGATTATCTTTCATTAAATCAAAAAAAAAAAAAAACTTTACTGAGTACCTATTATTTTGTGCCACCCAATACTAGGCTCTGGGGATACAGTCAGGAACAGCATTGCCATGTTCTCTATATGCATGGAAAACATGGTCTGCTAGGTAAGTAAATGAGTACAATACAGTGTGATCATGTGTCTATATTATGACAGAGAAAGCATACATGATATTGGAACACCTCAGGCAGAACATACGATCCAAATTTAAAAGGACAGAAAAGCTTTTTTCAAAGAAAGCAGCTCTGTAGAAAAACTTTAAAGAGTAAGTAGGAGAAACCCAACAGAAGAGAATGGGGTAGACTAATGAGGGACTAAGGAAGAGGCAAGGGAATTCAAACTTGGGAAAACTACATGAACTAAGATCTGAGCATAACTCCAAGGAAGAAGTGGCTTTAAGATGAATCTTAAAAAAAAACAGGCAGAAGCCAGATAATATGGTGTCATAAAATAAGTCATGTTATCATGTCTCAATACAGGCAGTCCTCATATTGCACAGTCCTGATATGCACAAATTTCCATTACCACGATTTTGTGAAACACCAGTCCCCCAACAACACAGTTCAAATTCCAATTATCACATTGTGTTTATTAACTGGTAACTATATAAAGCACAAACTTTAGTGCTAGTTCTTCCATCCACAAATCACTACGTAGTGAGAAGAGAATGAAGCCAGTTGACAGAAAGAGAAAAAAGGAAGTGAAGAAAGTATCAGTTGTATTTTAAATCCAGGTTCTATGTGTCTCTGAGGCCTAGCTACACTCCAGTTCCTTCTATACTTAAGTAACCTTCCAATGATTCCACGCTTTGCCAAACCTAGTGTGAGTTTAGTTTCTGTCATCTACCACTAAGAGTCTTAAGTAATACCCTGGAGGCGATGAAGATTTTTTTTTTTTAAGATTTTAGGAATTTTTAGAAGGTTTTTTTTTTTTTAAGATTTTATTTATTTATTTGACAGAGAGAGACACAGCAAGAGAGGGAACACAAGCAGGGGGAGTGGGAGAGGGAGAAGCAGGCTCCCCGCTGAGCAGGGAGCCCGATGTGGGGCTCGATCCAGGACCCTGGGATCATGACCTGAGCCAAAGGCAGATGCTTAAAAACTGAGCCACCCAGGCGCCCAGGAATTTTAGAAGTTTTAAGGAGAGTAATATTGCTAGACTTTATAATCAAAAGACCACTCTGGCTGCAATATGGAGAAGAGCCTAAACTAGAAACATGCAGACTAACTAGAAAGCTGAAATAATCTACCAGAGTCAAAGGATAGCTAGCCTATACTAGGGAAGAGACTTAAAGATAAAAAGCTGATTGTCTTGAAAACATTTAGGAGGAAGAATTAAGAGGACTAAGTTGTTGATTAATGTGAGCAGAAGGGATAGGTAAGAAATCAGTTCTCAAGGGGCGCCTGGGTGGCTCAGTTGGTTAAGCGACTGCCTTCGGCTCAGGTCATGATCCTGGAGTCCCGGGATCGAGTCCCGCATCGGACTCCCTGCTCGGCGGGGAGTCTGCTTCTCCCTCTGATCCTCCCCCTTTCATGCTCTCTGTCTCCCATTCTCTCTCTCAGATAAATAAATAAAAAATCTTTAAAAAAAAAAAAAAAAGAAAGAAAGAAATCAGTTCTCAAGAAATGGGCAGAAGACATGAACAGACATTTTTCCAAAGAAGACATCCAAATGGCCAACAGACACATGAAAAAGTGCTCCACATCGCTCGGCATCAGGGAAATCCAAATCAAAACCTCAATGAGATACCACCTCACACCAGTCAGAATGGCTAAAATTAACAAGTCAGGAAATGACAGATGTTGGCGGGGATGCGGAGAAAGGGGAACCCTCCTACACTGTTGGTGGGAATGCAAGCTGGTGCAGCCACTCTGGAAAACGGTATGGAGGTTCCTCAAAAAGTTGAAAATAGAGCTACCATACAACCCAGCAATTGCACTACTGGGTATTTACCCCAAAGATACAAAAGTAGGGATCCGAAAGGGTACGTGCACCCCGATGTTTATAGCAGCAATGCCCACAATAGCCAAACTGTGGAAAGAGCCAAGATGTCCATGGACAGATGAATGGATAAAGAAGTGGTATATATATACAATGGAATATTATGCAGCCATCAAAAGGAATGAGATCTTGCCATTTGCAACGACGTGGATGGAACTGGAGGGTATTATGTTGAGCGAAATAAGTCAAACAGAGAAAGACATGTATCATATGACCTCACTGATATGAGGAATTCTTAATCGCAGGAAACAAACTGAGGGTTGCTGGAGTGGGGGGTGGGGTGGGAAGGATGGGGTGACTGGGTGATAGACACTGGGGAGGGTATGTGCTCTGGTAAGCGCTGTGAATTGTGCAAGACTGTTGAATCTCAGATCTGTACCTCTGAAACAAATAATGCAATATATGTTAAAAAAAAAAAGAAGAAGAAGAAGGTAGCGGGAGGGGAAGAATGAAGGGGGGGAAATCGGAGGGGTAGACGAACCATGAGAGACGATGGACTCTGAAAAACAAACTGAGGGTTCTAGAGGGGAGGGGGGTGGGAGGATGGGTTAGCCTGGTGATGGGTATTGAGGAGGGCACATTCTGCATGGAGCACTGGGTGTTATGCACAAACAATGAGTCATGGAACACTACATCTAAAACTAATGATGTAATGTATGGGGATAATATAAGAATAAAAAAAATAAAAAAAAAAGAAATCAGTTTTCTTTGGGCACACTAAATTTCAAGTATCTTAAAACATGGCACGCAATTGGGGCACCTGGGTAGCTCAGCTGGTTGAGTATCTGACTCTTTCAGCTCAGATCATGATCTCAGGGTCCTGGGAGGGATAGAGCCCGGAGTCAGGCTCTTCACTCAGTGTCTGCTGAAGATTCTCTCTCTCTCCCACCCCCTCTACCCCTTCTCACGCTCGCTCACTCTCTCTCTCTCTCTCTAAAATAAATCTTAAAAAAATGGCAAATAGAAATGTTTCATGAGCAATTAAATACTGGGTAGTTTAAATCTCTGCAGAGAATATGAGCTAAGTAAAAAAGTTTGGGGATTATCACAAAAAGATCACTGAAGTCATGGGAGTAAATGAAATGACCAGGGAGGAGCTGCAGAATGAAAAAAGAAGAGACATTTAAGAAATAAGCAGAGCAAGAGAAATTTATAAAGGAATCTAATTAATTAGAAGAGCTGGGAGAAAAAAAAAAGAATCAAGTCATAGGGGCGCCTGCGTGGCTTGGACAGTTAAACATGTGCCTTCAGCTCAGGTCACGATCCCAGGGTCCTGGGATCTAGCCCCGCATCAGACTCCCTGCTCAATGGAGCCTGCTTCTCCCTCTCCCTCTGCCTCTCCCCCTGCCCGCTCATGCCCTCTCTTTCTCTCTCTCTCTCCCTATCTCAAATAAAGAAAATATTTTTTTAAGATTTTATTTGAAAAAGATTTTATTTATTTATTTGACAGAGAGAGAGACACACAGAGAGAGAGGGAACACAAGCGGGGGAGTGGGAGAGGGAGAAGCAGGCTTCCCGCTGAGCAGGGAGCCGGAAGCAGGGCTCGATCCCAGAACCCTGGGATCATGACCTGAGCCAAAGGCAGATGTTTAACAACTGAGCCACCCACGCGCCCCAAATAAATAAAATCTTAAAAAAAAAAAAAAAAAAAAAAAATCAAGTCATAAAGGTTGTCAAAGTAAAAAAAAAAAAAAAAAAATTCAACAGGGATGAAGTAGTTAACCCAATCAAATATTTTAAAATTTAAGTGAGAATGAGAAGTTTTAGCAACAAAAAAAGGCACTGATGAACCAGCAAAAGCAGTTAGCAGAATGCCAAAGGAATGCAGTGGATTAAAGAGTGAAATGAAGGTAAAAAAGTGAAATTGGGGGATGCCTAGGTGGCTAAGTCAGTTAAGCATCGGACTCTTGGTTTTGGCTCAGGTCATGATCTCAGGGTCATGAAATCGAGTCGTCCCATGTCAGGCTTCGCACTCAGCAGGGAGTCTGCTTGAGATTCTCTTTTTCCCTCTCTCTGCCCCTCCCCCACTAAAAGAGGTGAATTGGTAAATGTGGATAATTCTCTTTTTAAAGGAAGAGCAGGCTAAGGTTGTGCCTGGAGAGAGATAATGACTGAAAATGTTTAGTAAAACCTAATCATATTTAAAGGTTGACAGGATATTAGGAGATAAGAGAAAAAGACATAGGAGAAGAGCTAATTGAATTAATAATGTCCTAGAGAAAATAGCAGTAGTTGGGATTCAGAACCTAAACAGAAGAAAAATTATACGAGGGAGAGATAACTCTTCCCAAATACCAGAGAGAAAGAATAAATGGATGAGAATGCACTTATCCTATAGATTCAGTAGTGAGGATTAAAAGCAATATGATGTCCTTTAAGTGAAACAGGAAATGCTGAGAGAGAAAGGCAAATGTGGCAATATCAGAAGTTCTAGCAGATTGGGGAAGTTCTGAAAGAGCTGCTGGGCAGAAGTAAAGAAAAGAGTATTCTGAGGAGCTGCTGGGGAGTTAAATTTACAGGTCTGGGATTTTCTCTAGCATCATTCAGTAACCAGGATATAAACACTAAAAAAGCAAACAGCATCACTGATCCAAGATTTGAATTTTGTCAGGTGAGTGCGATAGAAGGGAGTTAAGGATACTGGCAATAGAGTAGTTGAAGTGATGGACCATGGATTCTAAGCTAGACCAACTCTACACTGCATAGGAAAGTAAAAACAGAGGAGAAGAAATAGAAAGAAAAGGAGTCAGGAGGCTGAGAAGTCAAGGAGCAGGTACAGTGTGACTGACTGACTGACTGAGAGAAGCAGCCGGTCAGCAAGTGGGATACTTGCTTTTTAAGATTTCAGAGGTAGAGTTCTTTCTGGTGATAACAAGGGCTACCATATGTTGATCCAAGTGGGAAGCTAAAGAGGAATCACCTCACAATAGAATATTTATTTGGTGGGTTATTCACACAAGCACTGAAGTCACCTAGAATGATGACAGGATTTAAAATGGAGAGAAAGTCTATAAGCCACAAAACAAAGTCATCTATAGATGAGCACAAATGACCTGGAGATTGATATCAATGAGAAAACAGACAAATGGCATAGGTTTCAAAGGAGTAAAGGACTTCTGCTTCCTCGACAGAATGACTGGTACCAGACTTGCCTTCCCACCATAAACAACTATAAAACAGGATGGCTCAGTCAGTTAAGCGGCTGCCTTCAGCTCAGGTCATGATCCCAGCGTCCTGGGATTGAGCCCCGCATCGGGCTCCCTGCTCAGCCGGAAGCCTGCTTCTCCCTCTGTCTGCCATTCCCCCTGCTTGTGCTCTCACACACTCTCTCTCTCTCTCTGATTGAAAACAAAAAAATAAACAAAAAAACATACACAGTAACTATTTCCAGGCACCGGACAATAGGTAATACAGGACTATAATTTTTAAGAGAAAGGAAGCACACAATTGAGTTCCACATCCATCCCAGTTCTCCGACTGACGACAATTTACCAAATGCAGTATGGAATAGAAAGGATTACAGAAGACCTGGGAGTTCAGAATTGGAAATATACAGCACCAAGTAGTAAGAAGAGGTGAAGATGGATGATTAGAGGTGCTTACCTATTACAGACAGTGACCAAGTAAATATAAAAGCTGTGAGACAAAGGCTGAGGCACCAAACCAGATGAATTGCCTGGTCTTACTGTTACGTGCAGAACAAAATAAAAACCCCTTAAACCTTTACGGTCCCTTTTGATCTGGCCCCAGTTCACTTTTCTACTCTTATTTCTTCCCATTCCTTTTTTTTTTTTTTTTTTTTTAATAATCTCTACACCAAGCATGGGGCTTGAACTCACAACTCGCAGGCTCTAATGACTAAGCCAGCCAGGCACCTCTCTTCTCATTCCTGTATACAAAACTTCACTCCAACCAAAATAGCATACTTGACATCAAGCTTTTAAAAAAAACCTTATACTTGGAAACTAACTCAAATTATAGAGGTATTTCAGAGAGGAAATTATCAAATTCCTGTTCACAGCTGCTTACCAAAATTCATTTTGACCCAGACAGACATGACTCAGAATTCAGAATTTTTAGGATTTTTGAACAGTTATATAGTACATATTTCATACATAATTTAACACTCCCAATGAGATCTAATGCAGTACTCCATAATTAGATATTAACATTTCTGCAGCAAAACATAAAAGCAATAAGAAATAATTAAGTCAGAAATAAAGACTATAAATAGGGGCGCCTGGGTGGCTCAGTCAGTTAAGCATCTGCCTTCAGCTTGGGTCACGATCTCAGCATCCTGGGACTGAGCCCCACATCAGGCTCCCTGCTCAGTGGGGAACCTGCTTCTCCCTCTCCTTCTGCCTGCCACTCCCCCTCCTTGTGCTCTCTCTTTCTCTCTGTCAAATAAATAAATAAAATCTTAAAAAGAAAGACTATAAATAGTCTCATGTCTATTCAGGTCAGGTTTTGTCATCAAATGTAATTGGTACAAACTTAAGGGAAAAGTTACTTCTTCAGAGCTTTTGATTTCAGAATTACAGATTAGGAATTGTAGACCTGTAGATCAAATGACAGACCTTAGACTGAATGACAATAAATACTACATGCAATACATGTGGGCTTTAACTAAGGCAAGCAATAACTAAGGTATTATTTAAGAAGAAAATCTATATCCTTAAATGCATTAATCCAGTGGTTCTCAACCAAGGGTGTTTTGCCCCACAGGCGGCATTTGGCAGTATATGCAGACATTTTTGATTGTCACCGTGGAGAGGGGGAAAGGGAAAGTGCACTACTGCCATCAAGTAAGTAGCTAGAGACCAAGACTGCTGCTGCTAAATATCCTACAATGCACAGGCCAGCCCCTCACAACAAAAAATTATCTAACCCAAGTTATCAATAGTGCTGAGATTGAGAAACCCTGCATCAATCAGAGACAAATACTAAAACCAGGAAGCTAAGCATTCAGAAAGCTGGAGAAGAAAACAGGATCCAAACACATAAAAAGGAAGGAAACAATAAAGAATAGAAATCAATAAAGCAAACAACAATGACAAGAGGAAATAACAAATATAAGCTCGGTTTTTGAAAAATTAATAAAATAAGCAAAGCTCTAATTGGATTTATCCTCCTTTTCCAATTTGAGCTGTACTTTACTGTAGCTAAACAGACCTAACAGGCGAAGTAAAGCAATTCTAGAAGAAAAAAAAAGAGAGAAAAAGAATTCAAGTTTTAAAATATACAAGGAATGAAAAAATGAGAAAATCATCATGTTGCAACCTATAATGAAGTAACTCAGGGAATAAATAAATGGTAAAACAAAAGAAGTTTGTTGGGCAAAGTATTAGCTGTCACTACCCAAATCCACAAAAAGTAAGGCAACTCCATCTTATGTAGAATTATCCTCTCATGTGATACAATAAGATGAACAGAGCATCTTCAAAGTATTCTTGCACACACACAAAAATTTAAATCTAATCAAATTTATAAATCGAACACCCTGTCCACAAAAAATATGCAGGTAAGGATAAAAAAAAACAAGACACCATGAGGAACCTAACAGCTAAAGTGTGAACAAATGACCCAGTTTCTTCAAGTCAATGGTGGGGAGAGGGGAGAGACGCAGGTAAGGAGGAATGTTCTAGATCCAGGTAAACAAACTATGGCTTGTGGGCCAAATGCCACCTGCTTTGGTATGGCTCTCAAGCTAAGAGAGGTTTTTACATTTTTTAAGGGTTCTTTGAAAAGAAAAAAAAAAAAAAAAGAATATGGAACAGAGACCTGATGCAGCCCAAAGTCTAAGATATTTACTATCTGACACTTAATAGAAAAATTTTTGCCAACTCTGACTCTAAATTAGAAGAGATTTACAAAAGCTTAAGAGATGTAGCTCCCACATACAATGAGTGGACCTATTTTAGATCCTGATTAGTATAGATACACTACAAATTTTTACACAATTAGGAAAATTTGATTATGGACTTGTTATTAGATGACATTAACCAACTACTGTTAATTTTTTAAGGTTATGGCTTTGTGTAGAAGTGATTTTTAAAATGGAGGAAGATTAGATATTTTTCAAATATGTAAAATATTGATGGTTGTTGAGGCTGAGTGATGGGTGCTTAGAAGTTCCTTGTACTCTCTCTTTTCTATGTATGCTTGGAAATTTTCATAATCAAGAGCTAATAAAAAAGACAAGGTTTTAGCAAGACAGATCAAGGAATAAAAGAAAAAGAGAGAATACAAATATACAAAATACAGAATGAAGAAGAAATAATGACAGCTAAAACTGAAATGAAAAATTAAACTATGAACAACTAGTTCATAAACTGGATAACCTACAGGACATAAATTTTTGGAAAAAGACAAAAATGCTAGAAATTAGTAAGTGAAGAACTAGATAACTTATATAGACCAATTATCATTACAGGAATTAAAATAGTAATCAGAGACATGGCTGGGACAGGGGGGGAAAGACCCTGGCCCAAATGGTTTTACCAAACTGTAATGAGACAGATAATCCCTATCCTATATAGATGACTTCAGGGAAAAAAAAAAAGAGAGAGAGAGAGAGAGAAAAGCTGCTAATTTAAAAGGACTAACATAATTTTATTTATTTTTTAATGTATTTTTTTTTTAAGATTTTATTTATTTGACAGAGAGAGACACAGCGAGAGAGAGAACACAAGCAGGGGTAGTGGGAGAGGGAGAAGCAGGTTTCCTGCTGAGCAGGGAGCCCAATGCGGGGCTCGATCCCAGGATCCCGAGATCATGACCTGAGCCGAAGGCAGACGCTTAACGACTGAGCCACCCAGGCACCCCAGGACTAATATAATTTTAATTCCCAAATCAGATAAAGACAATATAAGAAAATCATTAGGTCTATTTTACTTATGAAATACTTAGTAAAATATTAGTTAACTAAAACTAGCAGCGTATCATAAAATAAAAAATAATACATCATAAGAAAAGTGTGTTTTTAAATAGCTCATTATCTTTAAATCTACACCATCATAGACTAAAGGAGAAAAAAAAAATCAAAACAATGATATCTCTTGATCTAACAATGAGTTCACAGAGAACAGAGAGGAAAAAGAACATACCCACAACACTACAGACTATAAAAAACTCCACAGGGGCGCCTGGGGTGGCTCAGTCATTAAGCCTCTGCCTTCAGCTCAGGTCATGATCCCAGGGTCCTGGGATCAAGCATCAGGCTCCCTGCTCAGCTGGAAGCCTGCTTCTCCCTCTCCCACTCTGCCTGCTTGTGTTCCCTCTTTCGCTGTCTCTCTCTGTCAAATAAATAAATAAAATCTTTAAAAAAATAAACAAAATAAAATAAAATAAAATAAAAAACTCCACAAAACATATGGCCCAGTTTCTTCAACAAATAAATTGCAAGGTTAAAACAAAGTGGGATGGGGCACCTGGGTGGCTCAGTTGGTTAAGCGACTTCCTTCGGCTCAGGTCATGATCCTGGAGTCCCTGGATCGAGTCCCGCATCGGGCTCCCTGCTTGCCAGGGAGTCTGCCTCTCCCTCCGACCCTCCCCGCTCTCATGTGCTCTCTCTCATTCTCTCTCTCTCAAATAAATAAATAAAATTGGGCGCCTGGGTGGCTCAGTTGGTTAAGTGACTGCCTTCGGCTCAGGTCATGATCCTGGAGTCCCTGGATCGAGTCCCGCATCGGGCTCCCTGCTCGGCAGGGAGTCTGCTTCGTCCTCTGACCCTATCCCCTCTCATGTGCTCTCTGTCTCTCTCATTCTCTCTGTCTCAAATAAATAAATAAAATCTTTAAAAAATAAAAAAAATATAAATAAATAAATAAAATTAAAAAAAAAAAACAAAGTGGGATGTATGGGGAGGGGAGGTAACTTTCAAATTAAAAGACCATATTTGGATCTTAATTTGATTAACTGTAAAAAGCCATTTACAAATAAGATTCATAATTATGGACAGAGCAATAGAAACATCATGAAGCATGTGAAAATATAGTAAAATGTTAGTGGTAAAATCTAGGCAGTACATAACTGGTCATCTATTATAAATTCATACACTGATGTATGCTTAAAAATTTTTTTATCATAAAATGATGGGGGGGAATTCTAGCAAATTCAGGGAAATATGACCATTGAATAGATATTTGATGATGTTAAGAAATTACCCTTTTCTGATGTGAAGTGGTATTATGGTTATGGAAGAAAAAAAGGACTTATCTGTTAAGAGACACATACTGGAATTTTTACTGTTTATAGATAAAATATGTCCTGCGGGATTTGCTTCAAAATAATTGGGGGGGGGGTGATATTTGACCTGAGCTGATAGTTTTTTAAGCTTGGTGACAGATACTTAACAGGTTTCATTGTACAATTCTATTTTTATTTTATGTATGTTTAAAATATTCCATAATAAACATTTTTTAAATGAATAAAAGGTGATTAAAAAGATACAAGCACAGATCTGAATGAATGGAGAGATTATTTATGTTCATGGATGAAACCTTTAAAAATAGTAAAGATATAAATTCTACCCAGATTAATTCACAAATTAATAATACTGTGGTGGTATTAAATATGACTGCAAATTCTTTGACACTCTTCACATCAAAAACAGGAATGTAATTTCCTTCCCCTTGAATAGGGGTTATAGCCTTAATAACACTACAACTAAGAGAATGTAGCAGAAGTGAAGCTACCTAACCTCCAAAACTAGGTCATAAAATGGATATGGCTTCCGGCAGGCTCCCTTTCTCAGGATGCTCACCTTTGTAAGCCAGCACCATGTTGGGGAAAAAAGACACACGCAAACGCCATATGTACAGGTTCTGGCCTATAGTCTTTCTGAGATCACAGCCAACAACCAGCATCAATTGTCACATACATAAATGAAGAAGCCAACAATTACTTTTCTAGCCCCCTGCCTCATGGTGCCCAGCTGATGATGCACAGTGAATAGAAATTAGCTATACCCACCAACTCCTGCCCAAATTACAGTTCTGTGAGCAAATGAGATGTTGTTGTTAACTTAAACCACAAATTTTGGGGATGGTTTGTTATGTGACAATATATAAACAACCAGAAACTACAATCAAAATTCCAGCTCAATCTTTTGAGAAATTTAATATATTCATTCTAAATGTATAGGGAAAATAAAGGTTTATTTACTTATTTATTTTTAGATTTATTTACTTAGTTGAGACACACAGAGAGTGCACACACAAACACACAGAGGGAGAAGCAGACTCCTCGCTGAGCAGGAAGCCTGATGCAGGGCTCGTTCCTAGGACGCTGGGATCATGACCTGAGCTGAAGGCAGATGTTTAACCTACTGAGCCACCCCGGTGTCCCGAAAATAAAGGTTTAAAAAGAGCTATGCCAACTTTGGATAAGAAGGGCCAAGAGTGAGAATTTGTCCTAGCAGATATAAAACCACACTGTGAAATATAACACTATTGTTAAAAAAAAAAATCTGGTACTGTTATAGGAAGAGAAAAATAAAGAGAAGAAACAGAACTTAGAAGTTTGGGAACAAAATATATGATATCCTAGAGTCTGTCTGTCTGTGTTCAAATTCTGGCTATGACACAATGCAAATTACCCTCTCTGAGTCTTGTTTGGTCCACTATATAATGAGGTAGTAATAATACCTAACTCAAAGTTGTTACGATGATTAAATAAGATCACAAATGTGCTTAGAATAGCCTGTCACATACTAAGTTATAAGTGTATGTAAGCCAGTTGTGGTAATTTAAAAAATAAAGAATCATCAATGAAGTAAAAAGACAACCTATGGATGAAATGTGAAAAAAATATTTGCAAACCATATATGTGATAAGGAGTTAATATCCAAAATACATAAAGAATTCATACAACTCGGGACAACCTTGCACTTCAACAGGAAGAAGCCTACTTTAGTACTCCAGCAAGGGGAAGAAATTTTTCTTGCACAGCAACAAGCCCAGCCAATAAGAATATACAACAACTCAAGCAATGAGAAACCACCACCACCCTGCATTGTCCCTTTCTTCCAATGGACTTTTCTTCAAAGCAGACCCTCCCATCTTCCTCCTTTTCTCTATTAAATTACATTCCTCTCCTTTGATCTTCAGGCTTGTCTCTGGTTTCCCATAGCAATTGCCCATTGCTCTACTATTCCTGAATAAACCCATTTTGCTGGTTAAAAAAGGAAAAAAAAGTGTGCAGAGGACCTAAATACACATTTCTCCAAAGAAGTTATATGAAATACCGACAGGTACATGAAAAGATGTTCAACATCATCACAGTCATTTAGGAAGATGCAAATTAAAACCATAATGAGATATCACCTCACACCTGTTAGAATGGCCACCATCAAAAAGGCAAGAGATAGGGGTGCCTGGGTGGCTCAGTTGGTTAAGCATCTGCCTTCGGCTCAGGTCATGATCCCAGGATCAAGCCCCACATCGGGCTCCCAGCTGAGCGGAGAGCCTGCTGCTCCCTGTTTGTGCGTGCTCTCTCTCTCTGCCAAATAAATAAATAAAATCTTTTTTAAAAAAATTAAAAGTATTTTTTAAAAAGACAGTAAATAACAAATGCTGGTACGGATGTGGAGAAAAGAGAACCCTTTTGTGCTATTGGTGGAATGTGAACTGATACAGCCACTATGGAAAACAGTTTGGAGGATTTCCAAAAAGTTGAAAATAAAACTACTATATAATTCAGCAATTCCACTTCTGGGAAAATATCCAAAGAAACAAAAACACTAACTCAAAAAGATATCTGCACCTCCGTGTTCACAGTTAACATTATTTACAACAGCCAAAATATGGAAACAACCTAAGTGTCCACTGACAAATGAATAGACAAAGAAGCTGTGCTGTGTGTGTATACATATACACACACAAAGGAATATTATTCAGCCATAAAAAATGAGGAAATCCTACCATTTGGGACAACATGGATGGACCTTAATGGCATTTTGGTAAGTGAAATAAGTCAAATAGAGAAAAGAAAAAAAGAAAAATAGTGCATGATCTCACTTATATGTAAAATCTTAAGAAAAAAAACTCAGAAAAAGAGATCAGACTTGTTGTTACAAGAGGTGGAGCATAGGGGAGAGGAAATTGCAGGAAGGTGGTCAAGGCACAAACTTCCAAAATGATAAATAAGTACTAGGGATATAATGTACAACATGATGACTACAGCTAACAATTAAGCTACAATTAACTAGTTAAAACTACAATGAGCTACCTCTATTCACTAAAATGACTAAATTAAGCCTACAGACAGTATCAGACGGAACAGTCAAATGTTTTGGCAGGAGTGTAAATTAGTACAACTACTTGGGAAACTATCTGGCAGTATCTACTTAAGTTAAACAAACATATACACTATGACTAAGCATTTCCATCCATGGGCATCTACCCAAAAGAAATAAATCAAAAGAAATATATATAAGAATATTCATAGCAGCATTACTCATAATAGCTAAAAACTGTAAACAAGTCAAATGCCCTTCAACAGAAGAATGGCTAAACAAAGTTATGTCATATTCCTAGTGGAATACTGCACAATAACAAAGACACTGAAGTCCTGACATACACAACAATATGGACAAATCTCAAAAGAGTTGAGAGAAAAGAAAAAAAGAAAAAGAAACTAGATACAAGAGGACCATATAATTCCATTTATATGAAATACAAAAACAAGCAAAACTGATCAATGGTAACTGAGGTTACTAACAAGGGAGTCTACTGGGGTGCTAGAATAAATGAGACAAAAATAACTGTTAACATTTAATAAGAGTATGTTCTATGTCCTAAGCACCATTCAAAACACTTCCGATGTATTAACCCTTTAATCATCAAAATAATCATATAATGTGGGTACTAGTATTATCCCCCACTTTACAGATAACAGCACTATGACAGATAAAAGTTAGATCCCTTATCCAAAGCCACATAACTGATTAATGTGGGAGGCAGAATAAAATTCTTACATTGAAGTTCAGATTCAAAACTTTCAACCACAACAATAAATTGCCTCAATAATCAAAGAAAACTCTTAATACTACACCTGGGCCAAACAAAACACTCACAAAGTGTTAGTTAGCTATTATTACTATTACCATTATTATTACTAGCATGTAACTTAAAATATTCCTTATTATAACACTGAAATATTCAACACTACCATTAGTAAATGTAATTGTATCTATGCTCCTTGCTTTCCCTAACAATACTGTAACAGTGATTTCACAAATTATTTGAAATATATAAAGTATGTTACTCTATTCATCCCACAAATCATTTATAATAGCCAAAACTTATAGTTATTTATCTTTCCACAGATAAGATTCACAATCTTGGGGCACCTGGGTGGCTCAGTCAGTTAAGAGTCTGCCTTCGGCTCAGGACACGATCCCAGGGTCCCGGGATTGAGCCCCGCATCAGGCTCCCTACTCAGTGGGAAGCCTACTTCTCCCTCTTCTCCCCACTCTTGCTCGCTCTTGCTCTCTCTCGCTATCTCTGTTGCTATCTCTGTCTCTCTCAAATAAATAAAATCTTAAAAAAAAAAGATTCATGATCTTAATTCATTTTGAAAGAAAAATTTATATACTAAATAACACCTTGAAAGAGCTTTAGGATTTAAAATTTGAAGACTATAAGAGAAAAAATTAATCTCAGGGGTGCCTGGCTGGCTCAGTTGATAGAGCATGTGACTCTTGACCTCAGGGTCATGAGTTCAAGCCCCACAATGGATGTAGAACCTACTTTAAATAAAATTTAAAAGAAAATTTTTTAAATAATTTTGAAAAAGACTATTATTCTAAGTTTAACCATATAGAAGGAAAGCTCCAAATCTCCATACTAACCAGTAAAGATTTTAAATTGAAAATTTCTTTTAAAATTATTTCTAAAAACTAACTGTTGAAATGCCTGTGTAGAAATCATTTAGGTTTTTTTTTAAGATTTTATTTATTTATTTGACAGAGAGAGACAGCGAGAGAGGGAACACAAGCAGGGAGAGTGGGAGATGGGAAAGCAGGCTTCCCGCCAAGCAGGGAGCCTGACACAGGGCTCAATTCCAGGTCCCTGGGATCACGACCTGAGCCAAAGGCAGACACTTAACGACTGAGCCACCTAGGTGCCCCGAAATCATTTAAGATTTTTTTTTAAGTAATCTCTACCTCCAACATGGGACTCAAACTCACAACCTCAAGATCAAGAGTCGCATGTTCTTCTGACTGAGTCAGCCAGGTGCCCCAAGAAATCACTTATTGATGGTATGCATTAAGCCTATCTTCTCATTTCAAATTTCATCATTATACCCCTAATACTTTTATTATATATATGTTTTTTTTTAATTTCTGAATAAATGTGCCTCATATTCCCCACTCCCAGAAGGGACCACATTTTCTTATATAACAATCTTCCAGAGATAGACAAAGCATACATATGAATGTACATATGAATGTACACACATGTTCTAAAAAAAATCACACAATACACTGAAAAGCACACTATATACTTTGTCGATAGCGATAGCAAGAGCAATAGCAAGAGCAGGAACACAAGCAGGGAGAGTGGGGGAGGAAGAAGCAGGCTTCCCGCTAAGCAGGGAGCCGGATGTGGGGCTCAATCCCAGGACCCTGGGATCATGACCTGAGCTGAAGGCAGATGCCTAACGACTAAGCCACCCAGGTGCCCCTAACCATTCTTTTAGTCAAGACAGTTCTATCATGTTTAAGGTCACTTTTGCTGCTTTCAACAGTAACAAAAGAAAATACAAAAAAATGTATGCAAAAACAATTTCACTCATAAATCCAACCACTCAGAGATAACGTTTATGTATTACATCCTTCTTTCTTTGCATAATACAAATAAAGATACAGGGCAGAGATCAGATGGTATCGTATGACTTCTTAACAACAAAGAACACTATATGCTATAATTAAGTAGGTGACCTCAGAAATCTAGTTCAACCTGATCTTGCATGTCCTACCTTGGACACCTAAACTGACCCATCTACCAAAAGAGATAGGTTAAGAATTCCTGGACAAAACTTACTAATCACAGAACTTTTACCTATCTTTCATTCTAAAGCTATTCATCTAGCTTAGAATACCTTCCAGATGACAGAAAGCAAGTAAGTATTTAATAACTCATTTCCACTCTGTTAAGGATTCCCCTTCCTCCATATTCCCAAAATCAAACATCTTACTATCACAATCAAAGCACATTTTCCAGTAAAATATCAGTTGCTACTTAAACCTATTAACCCAGAGTCAACTAACAAGAAAGCAAAATGGGTAGGGAAAAAATTCAACTCCAACAGTCACAGGAAATGGTTACCTTAGAGCAAAATTAAATCACCAAATTCCTGGCGAATGTTTTCCCATTCCTCTGCCTCAGGGATCAACTACCCCAAAATTAAGAGTAGAGATGGCTTCATGTTCAAAACATCAGAAAAAATATCATGCAGATGCCGTTGCTGACAAGTGTCTCAGACTTCTTTCCACCAAGAGCAATTTGGAAATAATCTGAAGGAAAAGTTCTCCTCTGCTACCTATTTCATCGTTACCATTTCTGGAAATAGCTAATTGAAGGAAATAAATTTATTTCAGGGACAGAACCTTCCCATTTCAAAATGTAAACCGAATTTATCAATTTTAACTTTCAATCTTCCCTTTTGGAATATTCTAGAGATATTGAGACCTAGGTACTATTTAGCTTTCTGACTTCAACAAATCTTTACGATCATCCATTTTAACCAACCACCCTTTGGGAAAAGCTCCGGCAACAAGATTGTGTGTGAGGACACCTGGGTGGCTCAGTCGGTTGAGGTCTGCCTTCAGCTCAGGTCATGATCCCAGG
Source organism: Mirounga leonina (assembly GCF_011800145.1). Taxonomy (NCBI): domain Eukaryota; kingdom Metazoa; phylum Chordata; class Mammalia; order Carnivora; family Phocidae; genus Mirounga; species Mirounga leonina. Next base: position 44,183,383 of record NW_023270807.1, read on the forward strand.
GTCCTGGGATGGAGCCCCGTGTGGGGCTCCCTGCTCAGTGGGGAGTTTGCTCTCCCTCTCCCTCCGCCCATGCCCCTGCTCCTGCGCGCTAATAAATAAAATCTTTAGTAATAAAAAATAAAAGACTGTGTGTGAGTCCTTCAGCTTAAGACTGTGTGCGTGTGTGAGCTTCAGTTGTAAAAGTGTGTGTGCTTGGGCTGCGAGATCGTGTGCATGTGTGCACACACGTGTGCATGCTTCGACTGCATGATTGTGCTTGCGCGCTTCAGCTCTAAGACTGTGAGCATGTATGTGCTTCAGTTGTAAGACTGTATGTGTGTGCGCACGCACCCTTCGGCTGTAAGAGCGCGTATGCACCCTGCGGCTGTTAAAGATTGTGTGTACGTGTGCGCCCTTCGCTGTAAGAGTGTGGGTGTGCCTGTGTGCGTGCTTCAGCTGTAAAACTGTGTGTGTGCGCGCGCGCCATGGGGCTGTAAAACTGTGTGTGAGCACCCTTCGGCTGTAAGACTGTGCGTGCTGTGTGCGCGCGCGCCCTTCGGCTGAGAGACCCTGTGGGTGTGTGCACTTCAGCTGTAAGAGTGTGGGTGTGCCTGTGTGCGTGCTTCAGCTGTAAAACTGTGTGTGCGCGCGCGCGCCATGGGGCTGTAAAACTGTGTGTGAGCACCCTTCGGCTGTAAGACTGTGCGTGCTGTGTGCGCGCGCGCCCTTCGGCTGAGAGACCGTGTGGGTGTGTGCACTTCAGCTGTAAGACTGAGCGTGCGTGTGCGTCCTTTGGCTGTCAGACTGTGCGTGCGTGTGCGTGCGCGCGCCCTTCGGCTGAGAGACCGTGTGTGTGGATGTGTGCACTTCGGCTGTAAGACCGTGAGCGTGCGTGTGCGTCCTTTGGCTGTAAGACTGTGTGGGCCTGTGCGTGCCCTTCGGCTGGAAGACTGTGCGTGCAGTGTGTGCGCATGCGTGTGGTGAGAACGAGGGGAGTCAGCCTAAAACCGGGGCTGCTACAAGACCTGGAACCCTCCTTCGTCAGCTGACTGGACCGACCCTGCAAGGTCTCAAATTGGGACGCACAGACAGATTTCACTCCTCTGAAAAACAGCGATGAGGGAGCCCCAGGTTCAAGGAACAGGTGAAAAGTAGGTAAGAATCGGGGCCAGGTGTCTCAGGAGACCCGGCCTCAGGAAAGGGGGCACTGGAACGCACCCCACCCCCGCTCGCACTTCCGGGCCCGGACGCTCCGCCCAGCTCCCCGAGGCCGCTGTTCCCAAGGCCTCGCAGCCGGCCGCAAACGCCACAGCGGCGCAGCCCCGAGCGGTCTCCACACAGTGAAGTAACACGGGCCCCCGTCCGCAGCCTCGCAGAGCAGCCGCCCGCCAGCTCCGCGCTGCGGCGTTACCTGTTGAGGAGCAGGGAGGCGACGCTGAGGCAGAGCAGCAGGAAGCAGAACAGCGGGTACTGGCGGCAGATCTCGCGTCCCACGTCCAGCCGCAGCCGCTGCTTCAGCTTCTCCCCCATCGTCCTCACCCAGGACACCATCTCCGTTGGCGTGGCCGAAGCTCTGCTACAGATTGAGGCCGAGGTCGAGGCCACCCCCATCAACCTCCCGCGTTTCAGCCCCGCCGGCCGCGCAGCTACCCACACAGCCGCGGACCGGCGGACTGTCCGCAGGCTGCAGCCGCCCAAGGCCCCGCCCAAGGCCCCGCCGCGCGTGCGCAGCCCCCGCCCCCTCCCCTCCGGCTGCCGGCCGAGGGGACTGCCGCACGACGTGCTCGAGGTCGTCACCCCGCGCGAGGCCCAGCGCGTCGCCCCGCTCCGCCCTCTTGGCCAGGGTCGCGCGCCGTCTCCTACGAGGGGCCGGACTCCACTGGCGAGGAGCCTTTTTCGGAAATCGGGGGGAAGCTGCAGCAGCCAGTAACCGCCTGTATCGCGGAGGAGAAAAGGAAGGTTGTGCCGGAGCACGGGAGAAACTACAGCCCCGCGCAGCCGCCGGGCCCTGCCTGCGGGACATCCTGAGCTCGCGAGGCCCGCTGGGGACTGTAGTCTTTGTGACGCGAGCCGGCGGAGGGATGGAGTGCGTGGTCGCAGCCCCCGCCACTCTCCACGCCTCCTGAACGTAGGCTCTGCTCCGGATGGGCACAGGTCGAGCTTTACGCGACGCCCAAGGGGGAGAGAACAGGGGACGATTCTGAGTCCTTAATTGGCTTGGCGGGGGCGGGGGGGGGGCGGGGGGTGAGTGAAACATCCCTGGAATACGGGAGTCAAACCCACCGGGCCGCCACCCCTGCGAGAGCATATTCTGCGCGCTCAGGGGCAAGGTAGAGCTCAAGTCACCACGGCCTCGCGGGCCTAATCAAAATCCCAAGCGTTTGGACAAGGCAAATTGGCAAGTTAGGTTAAATCCCTTTTGCCTCGTGGAGCTTTCGCTTAAGTCATCCTATTTCTGAATTTTAATTTCCTATTTTCCGCTACTCTGAGAAATGCAGGAAGACATCGTAACAAGTTAACATTTATTTAGGCGGCGCGCTAAACACTTTAATTTAACCTCCACACCTCATGATGGAGGTACTCATTTTCCCAATTCACAGCTAGATTACTGAGACGTAAAGGAACTTGCTCAGAATCCTACAGCTAGCAAAACCGGGATTTGAAGTAGTTCTAACCCCAGAGCCGGCGCGTCATTTTTATTTCCTTAAGATCTTACCCTCCAAAGTGCAGAACAGATACGTTCAGAAATTAGTTTTTTTTAAAAAATGGTGCATGTACGCTTTCATGAATATTTTCCCATGTTATTATGAATACACAGATCATCTTCAATGATGCATTATTTTCCTTCAGAATGTACTGTCTTTAAACTATTAATGCCATTTAATTTCATTGACATAATGATTACCATTTTCTATTGTAAATTTATACACATTTCTAATTATTTTTTTTAGGATCAACATCAATACAGTTGCTTGATCAAAGGGTAAGAACAAGATACTGTCAAATTTCTTCCTAGAATGGTTTTCCACAGTGGTATATAACATTTCACTGGTCCTCATCATTAGGTATTGTCTAAACTAACATCACAAATACGCTGTACCATTTCTTATTAAACCATTTAAAATACTGTGTAACATCACTGGAAAACTTAGTGCTTTTTTTTTAATGTTTTAAGGTACACAAATATTTAGTATACTGATTTCACTTTTGCAGCCTTTTTAAAATTATCTTTAATCTAGAACCCCTTGTTTATATGAACATTTTAGGGTACACTAAAGTATAAAAGGTGTATGTTGAACTAATCTACATGTATCAAGGGCCTACTATGTACTTGAGTAATACAAGGGCAAGTTACTTTATTAAACTTTTCTGTGAAGTTATACTGCCAGTCCTTTTTGTTTTAATACTTTATTTCCTTAAAGGCTTGTTCTGAAATTACTGTTCAACTTTGCACTGAGAACCAGTACATTTCAAAGATAAAATGTTTCCAGTTCAAATTAGACATTTTTAGACATCCAACTTAGACTTTTTCCCATATGAGTTTCTCAGTAGAGGCAATTAGGATAATTTAAATTTTCATATTATGCTTAGAAATGGGAAAAGCAAAAATAAATTTCTGCTATGAAAAGCTATTTAAAATCCACACCTAAAGCAAGAAAAAAAATTTACTGTTGATACAGACCTCGTCAAATAAAATAACTTTTTACTTTACTAGATGTTTTCTCATTAACCTTATGGTCTAGTATCTACTTTAACACATACACAGAGCTTGAAGTTTTTTCTTAAAAAATTTGTATTAAGTTTTGAACTTCAAGCAGGGATAGTGCCTATTAAATGCAAAGTGCCTACTAAATGTCTTTATACGGGGCGCCTGGGTGGCTCAGATTGTTAAGCGTCTGCCTTCAGCTCAGGTCATGATCCCGGGGTCCTGGGATTGAGCCCCACATCGGGCTCCTGGCTCAGCCGGGAGTCTGCTTCTCCCTCTCCCTCTGCCTCTCTCACTGCTCATGCTCTATCTCTGTATCTCTGTGTCTCAAATGAATAAATAAAATCTTTTAAAAATTTTAAAAAAAATTAAAAAATTAAAAAATGTCTTTATACAATGCTTAATACAAAATTTTTCTTAAATTATTGTATGAATCTATGAATGTGATAAAAGCAGCCAAACCAACTACCTTTATTTGGATAATAACCCAAAATGACAGGGATAAGGGATATCCACAATCAATCCTGATTCTGAAACCAGCTCCACCTTCTGTATTTCATTGAGCAAAGTTAACTTGATCTACTTCAACCCCTGCATCCTCAACTCTAAAACCGAGATCTCCAGTAGTTTTAGAGATTAAGTTGGGTGGAAAGTGCCTATTAAATGTCTTCATACAACGCTTAATACAAAATTTTTCTTAAATTATTGTATGAATCTATGAATGTGATAAAAGCAGACAAACCAATTACCTTTATTTGGATAATAACCTAAAGTGACAATAACCTGAAATCACAGCTGATACCTAATAAGAGATAGGTCCAAAGAGGTTCACTGCCTGCCCTTAAAGTTCTAGACCTGCAGTGTCCAATACAGTAGCCACTGACCATTATCTGGCTACTGAGCATTTAGAATGTGGCTAGTTTGAATAGACATGAGCTGTAAATGTAAAATACACACCGGATTTCACACAAAAAGAATATAAATGGTCTCAATTTTTAAAACAATTAAAAATGTTGGTGATTTTTCGAAATAATGAGCTAAAAAATAATCTCATTTCTTATTTCTATAATATGGCTACATTAATGTAACTTTACTATTAATATAATTTTTAAATTACATAAGTGGTTTACATTATATTTCTACTGGACAGTGCTACTCCAGACTGTGGAGTAGCTGTTAGCTGCGGAGAGCCATTACAATTAAATGTGTAAATTTTAGATAAATGCCACAATTACTGTGTATGCCAGGGATACATTTTCAAACTATAAAAAGTAAAAAATAGTTGATAATGCATTCATCTAAAGGGCTCAAACATTATACTACCATCCAATAAAAGCTCCATTATTTTAATGAATATTTATTGATTTAGCAAATATAAGGCACTGTACTAGATGTGGTGGCAGATACAATGATTTAGATGCATTTTTCTGACCTCCAAAGGCTTACAATCTAGTGGAGACATGTGACACATGAAAATGTATAATACAGGTCATGTTTATATATAAAGGCTGTAATAGTAATAGTTTTTTTTTAATGACAAAAGATGGGAAAGAAAAATTTTCTTTAGTGGGGACAGTAATTTAAGCAAAGACTAGGATTTATCTCTGCTTTCACTTAATTTTCACGTCACGCAATAGGGAATGTTAAGTATTTAAAATGCTTCTAATTAAAACTGATTCTCCCAACCCCACCAGCAAACTGCACAAATTGCTTATATTGGTACAGGAGCTTGAAAAGATGGTGTTGAATAACTGAATCCCAGTAATTAGGCCTACTTAACTCTGATGACCCAGAATATACACCAAATTTTAACTGTTGAGGGCCATGATCTGCATGGCATAGTGGATCAGGAAAAGGATAGATGAATACATACACATTACCCTTAGGACTCATTTCAGTCTCTCCCTCTCAGATGCCTCCTATAATTTGGAACATGCTCTCCTGGAACAGGATTGGCATACCCAAACCTGCTTTCCCCCCACTGTGTCCCAAAGCATCAAGGTTCATATTACCTTTTTGTGGCATTTGTAATGTTATTTTTAGTCTTTTTTAAGATTTATTTTAGAGACTGAGCATGAGTGGGAGGGACAGAGGGAGGAGAATCTCGAGCAGACTCTGCACTGAGCATGGATCCCGACATGGGGCTCGATCTCATGACGCTGAGATTATGACCTGAGCCAAAACCAAGAGTCAGACGATTAACCACCCGCCACCCAAGCGCCCCAGTGTTAACTTTACATTTCATAATGCCCTCTTCCCCCCACAACTTACCCCTATGTATCAACCTCTGGATATAACATCTGTTAAAGGAGCAGCTAAACTGCCTTAAGAAACGTTCCTTTCCTTGATTTTCAAAAAAGGAACTACAGTAGAGAGTAATTCAAGGAAGAGCATTAAGGGATTTTTACAGGTAGGAGTTTGAGAAATTAAAAATGCAGGAAGGCCTGAGTGGCTCAGTTAGTTGAGCATCTGCCTCTGATTCAGGTCATGATCCTAGGGTCCTGGGAACGAGTCCCGCGTCAGGCTCTTTGCTCAGCAGGGAGCCTGCTTGTGCGCTTGCTCTCTGATAATTTTTTTTTTTTTAAAGGCAGGTATTACTTTCATATTTACCCCCCCCCTCCTTTTTTTGCGTGGCCATGATGTAAAACCTCCAATGGGAAGATATGAAGGACTACAACTTTATAGAATCAGTGGCTCAAATAGATCCTACCTGGGTAAAAGAGCTGTTTTGACCACAGAATTCTGGGAAGTCTCATTACACCTTAGCACCAAAAAAGTAAAGCATTTAATGTTTGTCATCTTATTTATAAGACACGATGGAATAACCATCCTCTCAAACCTCACTTTCATGGAACTAGGTAGTTGGTCATAACTTCAGAAAATGTCAATTATTTCATAACTGATTACAAACTGAAAATACACTCACCTGCCTGTTTGATAGATATTAAAGACTGGAAAAGGCACTTTAATTCTAACACCAGCATTATATTGGATAAGACGGCCAATGTTTCTCTTGTCTACTTTTAAACTTACCATTTAAATAAGTAAAACATTCCAACTTATGTCTCGTATTAACTACAGAGACACTGGTTTCCTTTCATAAAAAGAAAAATGCTAACTGTATTCAGGTGTTTAAATATAGCTTTCAATTGACTTCAGTAACTTCTGAAAGTATTTTGGAAAGGCTTTGCCATCCTTCCCCTTACCTCTAGGTAGGCTATTCACTAAAATATAAAAACAAAAGCATTTTCATATGGTACCTATAAACCACCATGCAACTAGGCTTGGTTCAAAATTGTGAAAATCACTAATATTGTTACTTCAATTCCAATTCTAGGAAGGTTGCTACCAAAGAATTAAAAATCAATTTTTATCTTCCCTAAAAAGCAGCCTTAAAATTTTGGTAATCTGAGACTAGCTCTAAGAAAATAAACTTGGGGTGCCTGGCTGGCTCAGACAATAGAGCCTGCAACTCACAATCTTGGATTTGTTAAGTTTGAGCCCCACTTTGGGCATAGAGATTACTTAAAATGTTCTTTAAAAAGAAAAAGAAGAAAAGAAAGAATACAGGGGCGCCTGGGTGGCTCAGTCGGTTAAGCGTCTGTCTTCGGCTCAGGTCATGATCCCAGGGTCCTGGGATCAAGCCACGCATCAAGCTCCTTGCTCAGCAGGGAGCCTGCTTCCCCCTTTCCCTCTGCCTGCCACTCCCCCTGCTTGTGCTGTCAAATAAATAAATAAAATAAAAAATACAGTATATCCGGGGCGCCTGGGTGGCTCAGTCGTTAAGCGTCTGCCTTCGGCTCAGGTCGTGATCCCAGGGTCCTGGGATCAAGCCCCGCGTTGGGCTCCCTGCTCTGCGGGAAGCCTGCTTCTCCCTCTTCTACTCCCCCTGCTTGTGTTCCCTCTCTCGATGTGTCTCTGTCAAATAAATAAAATCTTTAAAAAAAAAAAAAATACAGTATATCCAAGTAGAAAAGGTAATTTTGGAAGTTAGTTTTAAAACTTTATTGGAGGGTGCCTGGGTGGCTCAGATGGTTAAGCGTCTGCCTTCAGCTCAGGTCATGATCCCAGGGTCCTGGGATCGAGTCTCACATCGGGCTCCCTGCTCCTTGGGAGCCTGCTTCTCCCTCTGCCTCTCTCTCTCTCTCTCTCTCTCTCATGAATAAATAAATAAAATCTTTAAAAAATAAAAAATAAAACTTTATTGGAAAATTTCCCCTATATATTGAAAGGCAGTTACCGTTTAAATTTACGTTTCTTTAAATTTATTAGGTTTCACATAAACTTTAAAACATAAAATTTTTTTTAAATTAGAATTTTTAACACTATCAAAAAGTCATTTGGCCTCTACTATTCAACTGTGTGAAGTGTGAAATATAGCCTTATTTATTCAGTGTAATTAAGAACTTGGTCCCATATGTTCAGAGAGCAACTCTATTTCCAGTTAAAATAACAAAATAGATTAGCTTACTTTATTTCTTGGGACTAAGAAGAAATCTTCTCCAAGAAATATCCCTATCTAAATATAAGTAGTCCTTTTCATGTCTTGAGTTTTCAAAGATTGATAGCACGTGTATTATTCTTAAATTGGTTTAATCCTGTTTACATATTCACCCCTGTCAAATTTCATAACTTTTGTTTTTTTCCCAGTGTAAAGCAGCACATTAAACTGTTACTGATCATGGTAGAGGATGGGAAATTGCAATTAACACATACAGTTAACAATGAATTTGAAGAATAGCAGCAATAAATGAATATATAATTTAATCCTTAAGATTCTTCTTGTAATTACAAAGCATTGAAACATCAGACTTTTTTTAAGGATTTATTTGAGAGCGAGAGAGGGGGGTTGGGAGGAGGAGCAGAGGGAGAGAAATTCAAGCAGACTCCCCACTAAGCACAGATATTGCCGCAGGGCTCGATTCCAGGACCCTGAGATCACAACCTGAGCCAGAACCAAGAGTCGCTCAACCCACTGTACCACCCAGGTGCCCCGAAACATCAGATTTCCAAATGTGGCCAGATGTTTTAAAACCATGGTTTTGCACCTAAAGTTACCTTTAAGTAGAGGTTGGTAAAGTTTTTTTTTTTTTTTGAAAGATTTTATTTGACAGAGACACAACAAGAGAGGAAACACAAGCAGGCGGAGTGGGAGAGGGAGAAGCAGGCTTCCCTCGGAGCAGGGAGCCCAATGCAGGGCTTGATCCCAGGACCCCGGGATCATGACCCGAGCTGAAGGCAGACGCTTAACGACTGAGCCACGCAGGCGCCCGGAGATTGGTAAATTTAAACCCATAGCACAAGGAAGAAAAATTACCTAGTAGCCCTATTTAAACTCCAGAAAGCCAAAGGCAGGAGTTTTATCTTGATGTTCTCCTAACTATATATTCCTGAGGGATATTTTGTTGATAGTTTTAAAGTACCTACAGCAAGAAGACTTTACTATTTTGGCTGAAGTGGAGTTTTGTTTGAGGGGTTGGCTTGGGGGTGTAGAACGAAAAGTGAGCCAAAGATAGACAAGGCAAGCAGTTTACAGATATATATAATGAAAGGTAAGAATAGAAGGTTGAGCCAAATTACAAAATTTTAAATTTTCAGTCAGACCTGAACGTCCTAGAATGTAGGTTAGGACTTGGTGAGAGAGGACATTTCAGGCCTATTCAGTAATGGTAAATGATCAATGCAGCTGGATGTGAAAAGAGAAATTGACACAATCACTGACAGCAGAGCACTCTGTGTACAACAAACAGCCGAAATGCAGATCTGCACATAACACAGAAAATAAACAAGCCTGGACAGTAAAACAGGAGTCCACATAGATGTGATTATGAAGCTGTGAATGTAGAGGAGATGAAGGAAACAAGTACAAATGAAGAAAAAGGGAAATAAGAACAGGTTAAATACGAGGTGATCGGAGATTAGAGAACCTTACACAACAAAACAAAAAAACTTTCCAAGAATTCAACATAACAACTCAGAGGTCAAAGCTTTTTAAAAAAATAATTCTCATATCAGGCTATTGATATCCTGTGAACAGCTCTTTAAAATAGAGGGGAGAGAAAAATCAATCGAAAAGGGTACCATTCCAAACCACCAAGCTACCTAGAAAAAAGTGCAAAATGCTTTATCCTGATAATGAAAAATGCAGGGTTTCTACTGGGGCAGGAGGGTGGGAGGCAATTTGCTGGTGCTATGGTGAACCCTTTTGCTATTTTGGATTATATTAGCCCTACAATTTTTAGAAAACGTTTGAGCTACTAGCAATAAAGCAAATTTGGGAGGTTGGTTTAGCACTTATGTGGCCTTTTATTTCCTGAACAGGTTCGTTTATATTAGCATTACAGCAAATGTGTTTTGCCTAGAACTACAGAACTAAGAGACTTGAGATAAATGAACACTAATTCTAAAGATTAAAAAACATAGTCTCGCTGTGTCTGTCAAATAAATAAAATCTTAAAAAAATAAAAATTAAAAAAATAAAAAACATAGTTACTACCACATAAGATCCATGTTGCTCAAATAGTTGACATCTAAATGATTCAGGCTGCCTCCATACTAGTGTAATATTAACACAGTAATTTAGGGAATTTGGGGATAACTTGAATAATGCCCTATGAACTATATATAGGGCTTGATATAGTTTTCTTCCTCAGAATATAGACAGACTTCAATATTTCCCTACCTCTAAAAGAAATAAGCATCCTACTCTCTTCCCCTCAAAGAGTAAGGATCACAAAAATATTCCAGAAAATGTTCATACATGTAAGGTATTGCCTGTTGATTACAGTATGAATGAAGACTTTTAATTTAACATTTCCTATTTTGTGAAACTAAGCCTTCACAGAAGTATGAATGAAAGGAAGTAATAAATCCTCTGGATGGAATGTTACCAAAACCAAAAGTTGTACCTTATAAAATGTTGAGAGCTGGAAAAAACACCAGAATTTAGTATCTCTTTTATCCAGGACAAAGAGGTTATATTGTGTTTGTACATAGTACCCTCATTAGATGCCTCAATGATTAGGAAGAAATATTTTGTTTTTATTTTTCACCTAGAACTACTGGGAATTAAAAGGAAGTATCTAAATCACTGAAATTGTTGACTGTATTAATGCACACAATTTGGTTGAGCAACCTATATTTTTGTAAATTTAATACACACACATGCTGGGGCACCTGGGTGGCTCAGTCGTTAAGCGTCTGCCTTCGGCTCAGGTCATGATCTCAGGGTCCTGGGATCGAGCCCCACATCGGGCACCCTGCTCGGCGGGAAGGCTGCTTCCCTCTCCCACTCCCCTTGCTTGTGTGCTCCCTCTCTCGCTCTGTCAAATAAATAAAATCTTTAAAAAAAAAAAAAATACACACACATGCTAACATCAAGCTTATTAGAATGGGGAAGCCATACGAATACAAGAGATTAGCATGCTGTATGTCCAATTTTACTGAACGGGTCTAGGTATACTAGAGTTAAGCTTTATTTTCCTCTTCAGTTTCCTGGGGTATGTGGGTGGGGGGCGGGGGGTAATGTGTCCAAAAACCTCAAAAGTCAGTTTCTCCCATGGTATCAACTAAATATATAATCATAAAACCTAATGTTTTAATACCTGGAAGCAGTCCTTAAGAATAACCAAACTGATCTAAGATACCTGAATTGCCTTTATGTGGAAAAATTTTAAAGGATTTAGACTCTCATCAGCAGAGCATGTAACAGAAGTATAAAAGAATACATTCCACAATTAACACGGAATCCTGTCAAATCTGGAAAAGGTAGGTTTGAGAGATCTCTACCAAAATAAGGAATTTAGTCGTTACCAGGTAAAATAGCATACACCAAGGTAGCTGTGTTAAATATAAATGGAAAAACAAAATACTGCTCAATGGTTTCTTTTTAAATGTTCAGAAATTGTATGCTAAGACAAAACCTATTTTACTATTCCCAAAAGGCCTTCAAAATTTGCCCACTCAAGAATGTCACTGAACTTGCATCTTTAGTCACAAAACATCTCCCATGTACCCTTTTAGCATGCTAGGTGCTATTCTCTTTTAAGACTTATTCAAACTTTTCCTAGACAATTTATTTTAAACGAGCCATTAACATGAATGTGGTAATACAGATTAAGATAGTTTCTTCTAATAAATGCAAGATAATGTACACATATTGTTGTATTTTACTACCTAGGTCCATTTAAAAGTAGCACTTTTCATACTAAGTTTCACAATTTAGGTAGAAAAGATGAAGAACTGAGGCTCATATTAATTTTTCACTTACAAGACTACAAGAAACAGGAGCCGTTTTTCATGGGAGAGAGGAGTGGAAAGGAAAAGGTGAGACCTCCAGGTTGCAAGTAAAAGGGGAAGAAATTAGGTGGTGATTGACAGTTGTGAGGCTGCTTTCAGGATCTATCCCCCTCCCCACAGCAAATAATCTGCCTGGGAAGGATCAGAACTCCTGCCATCAGGCATTCTTCTTTCAGGTATGGGGGAGTACCCTGTTTGCCTTCCTGCTCCCAAGGAAGTTAAAATAGAGCCCGTTAGTCCTTATGATGTTCTCACACACACAGCACTTACAGTCAGCCATCTGTAACAGACTACTTTTATCAAATCCTTCTTTCATAAATATGAATAATGAAGAACCACCAAACGTTTGAAAAAAATTAAGAGGCACAAAAAGTAAATAACCAAAGTGAATATTTTAACGCATCCTATAACTGGTAACTTTTTAAAAAAATCTTCAGAATTCAAGAATGAGCAAGATAGTCTATATATAAAGTAAGAACAGACTGGTCTATTGCTAAAATTTAAAGACAATATACATTGTTTTTTAAGATTTTATGTATTTGAGAGAGAAAGAGAAGGAACTGGGGGAGGGGCAGTGGGAGAGAGAGAAGCAGACTCCCCACCAAGCAGGGACCCCGATGCAGGGCTCAATCCCAGAACTCCAGGATCATGACCCAAGCCCAAGGCAGACACCCAACCGAGCCACCGAGGTGCCCCAAGACAATATTATGTTCTGGAAGGGGCAGGAGGGAGGTAACATTTTTTATAAAGTGTAAAAATTTAGTGATAAATGAAGAAATTTTTTTTAAATGTTTTATTTATTCATGAGAGAGAGAGAGAGGGGCAGAAGCAGAGGGAGAAGCAGGCTCCCTGTGGAGCAGGGAACCTGATGTGGGACTCGATCCCAGGACCCCGGGATCATGACCTGAGCTGAAGGCAGACGCTTAACCATCTGAGCCACCCAGGCGCCCCAAATGAAGACATTTTTAAACATAAGACAATCAATCCAGTCCAATTCTTTCAATCCCAGCTTCAAAAAACAAGCAGAAAAACAGAAAACTGGAAAGTAAAATTCTCAGCAACTAAGAAACCCTTAAGACTTCAAGTTAAAAAAAAAAACAAACGAAAACCTATGCAGTCCCACGAAACTTTAGAAAATCAAGTAACAAAAAAAAATCTGAATGCGTAAGAAATAAAGATTACCTACAAAGTAAGAACTGCATTCGATCAACTTATAAGACTAAACGGTGGAGTGATACCTCCAAAGTTCTGATGGAAAAGGATATTGCAGCTAGAATCCTATGTCCAAACTGTCAATCAACAGTGAGGGTGAAACATTTTCCAGTACACAAGACTATTTACAGTTCATGTACCTTTTCTGACAATATTACCAGTGAACATATTGCAGCAAGAACAAAAGGGAATCTAAGAGGAAGCTATGGAACCTATGAACAGTGGAACCCAGCAATGGAATGGAAAAAGGAATCCTAGTATGATAGGATTTCATTGACAGAAGTATACAGAGCATTAAATATGATTAAATAACCAAAAGAACTTAGCAAAAAGGTAATTAAAAACTCAAGAAAAAAATTAAAGTCATGGGATGCCTGGGTGGCTCAGTCAGTTAAGCGGCTGCCTTAGGCTCGGGTCGTGATCCTAGGGTCCTGGGATGAGTCCCGCATCGGCCTCCTGGCTCAGCGGGGAGCCTGCTTCTCCCTCTGCCTGCCGCTGCCCCTGCCTGTGCTCTCTCTCTGAACAATAAATAAAATCTTTAAAATTTTTTTAAATTAAGTCATGGTTCATGTCTACCTTAAATTTTGCTTTCCAAAGGACTCAGGTTTTGTCAATATAGGATTACCTGTGAATCTAAATAAATTATCCATTACAAATGCTACATTTTATCTATCTTCAGTCTAGAGGAAAAATAAGATAATCAGTTATAAAGTGTCATAAACCTGACAACCGACAAGATAATGGGAATTGGGAGATGAAGGAAAAGAAATAAAATATTGCATGTGCTGCTTCCTTAAATAGTGAGGAGCAAACAGATACTAAAATTGGTAGAAGTAGAGGCTTAAGTATAGTTTGAGAAATAAAGGTAATCGACTGAATTTAAAATAGTTCAAAAAAAAGAGAACGAGTGTAAGCTAAACTCTTCACAAGGGGTAAATAGTGCCTAACTTTAGTAATCAAGATAGATGTAAACAGTAGCCACTGTAAGGACCAAAAAAAGGAGTCATCTCTGTTAATAGGATAGAATGTGAACAGAAATGCTGACTTTCTGTGCTATTTGCTATTTCATATACTATCTCCTGTTCTCCAAATATGTATCTTATATTATCAAGCTAAAATATCAACTAAGCATACACAAACATGTTAAATAACCTTTCCCCACTACTCAAACTAGAAATTACAGATATATCATAGTGAGATGATACCTTAAATTCAGAGCCTCTCTCTTCAAGTGATTTAACTTCAACAACCTGCCAAGTGAAAGGTAAATACAACTATGCATACAGATAGAACCATGGCTCAGTCATTTTAGAATAGTTAAGAATTAGAAATACCTTTTTTCAAGAATTTGAAACTTAACCATAACTTTATAGTTACCTAGCCTTCATACTTTTCTCAGGTATCATTTTTCCTCTCTGCAAAAAAAGCTTACACAAATTTTACAGACTTAAAACCAGGGATGCCTGGGTGGCTCATTCAGTTAAGTGGTTGCCTTTGGCTCGGGTCGTGATCTCAGGGTCCTGGGATCGAGCCCCACCCACATCAGGGTCCCCGCTCAGCAGGGAATGTGCTTCTCCCTCTCCCATCTCTCCCCCCAACACACACACATGCTCACTCTCTCTCAGATAAAATTTAAAAAAACCAAAATCACACTTCACCAGCAAAACAAGAATTCAATACTGCAGTACCCCTTCCTTATAAAGAGAGTTGTAGTTGGATGCTGTTTCATTCAGTAACAGAATTAAGCTGAACATCAGCATAAAGGAAAATTGCTGAGTTGGGTTATAATAATTACAGTATTTTTTTAAAGCTTTTTTTTTTTTTTAAGATTTTTTATTTATTTGACAGAGAGAGAGCACAAACAGGGGGAGCAGCTGGCAGAGGGAGAGGGAGAAGCAGGCTCCTCACTGAGCAAGCAGGGAGCCCGATGCGGGACTCAATCCCAGGACCCTGGGATCACGACCTGAGCCGAAGGCAGATGCCTGACTGACTCAGCCATCCAGGCACCCCCCAAAAGAGGTTTTTATACATATCACAAGGCCAACTGTTCTCTTAACTTCCAATTTTGATTTTTTAAAAACATCAGATGTACAATTTAAATGTGAATCCTCATGAACTTAATTTACTTAAAACATTAGCATTACATGCTCATTTTTTAAAAAAAAAAACTGTCAGAGAGCGCTCCTGCACAAGCAGGGAGAGCAGCAGGCAGAGGGAGAGCAGAACTCGATCCCAGGACCTGTGCCAAGCCACCCAGGGGTCCCTAGCATTACATGCTCATTTTAAAAAGCTTTCTACATTGTGTATTTAGTGGTTTAAAATTTTTGCTTTTTCAAGTTAGCAAGCCACAATTAAGCCTAATTCAGCAAATACACTAACTTCCCACCAAACTGAAAAATATTTGAATATTTTTAAATGCCTAACACCATTAGTTCAGATTCCCCTGCCCTGAAGGAGCTTCCATTCTAAGAGGCAAAAGAAACCATAGAGAAGAAACTGCATAACCAGTTAACTTAGACTAATAAAAAGAGACACCAAGCAAAGATAAACTAAAGAAACTGAAGTAACTACAGTATCTGCTGCTGGGGTCCTAACTATGGCTGATGCTGTCCTAACTAAATGATCTTCAGAAAACCAAGAGAGCAACTAAAAGTTCTTACGATACAATTTTAGAAAAACTTTTTCATATTTTAATTCTATTTATGAATGAATCTGAAGTTAAGCAGGGTTCATAAAGGAAAATGTACCTGTCCTTAATGTTGAAGGATTCTTAAGAATTCAATGTGTGCAAATTCATGTGGATTTTTACCTTCAAGAAAAAAGCAAACAAGGTATTAAATTTTGCCAACCAAAACTGTGTATCGTTGCATGTGGCTGCAGAGAATTGGAAAGTGTATTCTTCCAATTGTTATAGATGGCCTTTGACATACTGCTCATTACTTTTGGTTTTCCACCACTCATTCCAAATATTGAATATACCAACACAATTAGTATATATGCTTTTATAATTTCTCATGACATGTTACGAAGTTAAAGCAATTTTAGAAGCCAAACTCCTGAGCCTTCCAATTAAAGTAACATACTAATGTATTAAAGATACACTCTTAAAAACGAAGTCATAAGGGTTTCTTTCCTCATGACATAAAAATAAGGGCACCTGGCTGGCTCAGTCAGCAGAGCATCTGACCCTTGATCTCAGGGTCCTGAGTTCAAGCCCCACACTGCATACAGAGCTTCTCGTTTTATCGATTTTGTCTTCAAATGATTCAGTACCAACATTTCCTAATTCCCATAGGAAAAAACTGGGACACCTATATTCAACAGCAAGCAGTATTATTAAACAAATGCCATAATTATTCAAATTTCCTTCATTTGAACTTAAACAGCATTGAAAGAGCCACATCAGATGTAATGTTAGAACTCTTCTGGCATGTTTTATGTTTCTACACTTAGAAAACCAGATTTTGAAATCTACCCTCTGTTCTACAGATTTTATATTATGAACAAGACCCGTATTCTTTAATCTGTGGTAATAGCTTGTCTACAACAAAACCCCTATCCTTTAACCCTGATGTAAAACTTGGCTGTTGTTCATAAATGACAGAAGATACCAATTCCCTCAGATACCCTAAAATTGTCTCCAAAACAAGTTAATACTTCATAAGAATGTTTTCAGAATACAAACTGAAAGCCTAAGAAATGCCACTTCATAAACATTAGATAGCAGCCTTTATAACTTCCCTCAGATTAGAACTTGTTTTAAACCACTTTATAGACAGAAATTAAGCCTGCAGTAAATCATTCTAAAATAACTTTGATTCTACTAAGTTTACTGGTTGTGTTACAAACACATTCCAGGAAACATGTGAAGACACTAAATTCCCAAAACGGTTTATGAGGACTCCTCCCTTACTCAAGGTCTTATTCAGCAGTCTTATTTCAACAAAGTACTAGTTTGGTCTCTGCACAGGGAGACATGCAATGTAAGTGGTTTTCAAAATGCCCTAGGGGTGACCCAGAATCTTTCAGGTATAAAACTTCGATGACTGCTCTGAAAAGACAAAAGCTTCTTTTCACTAAATAGCATACATTTTTGGTTATCCTAAATACAAACTAAATTCTGCACTAAGTGACCTTCTAAAAGGATTTTTGTCTGGATGAAGTGGTCAAAATTACCGCTACCTGCCCCCCACCCGCCAAGAAATTCTAGGGCTGTGAGCCAAACCCTTTAGATGTTATTTACAAGTTCCCCATTGTTTGATTTGCCAACTTAGCTTAACGGAACCCATTTTAAGCGGAATTCACCTAACCTCATTAGCAGTCATCTAAAATGTTCAACATTATTAAAACATCCATCTGTTCACTCCACTCTCCTGAATTACTTGCAACCTCAATTATTTTCAAACCTTCAGAGAAAGACTGTGATAGAGAATTCAAGAGCATTGCATGGTAGGGTATGTTCCCAGGAAAGAACCAAATTACCATTAAATTCTTCATCCACTGGCATGTGTGTGACCACAGAATATTTCCACCAATTAAAAACAAGTGAAGACCAACACTATATGTTTACATCTCCCCATCATGTGCTTGAATTAGGGATCTTGGGGAATCTGTTTTTACCATTGGCTAGTCACTTTGAATGTATAGATAATCAAAAGGTGAAGAGCTCTACAGATTCCAAGTGTCTATTCAAAAGCTGTTAAGTGAAAAACGATGAAATGGAGGACACCCACAATAATTCTTGGACTCCTGGAGATCCTAAGACATGCTACAAAAATAGGTCTTTATTCTTAGGAAAATATAGTCAGAGCTAGCTTCCTTATGCTATACATAAAATCTTAACATCAGAGGCAGTACAGATAGTACAGATAGTTTTTTGAACTGATCTCCAAACAAGCACAAACCCACTACGTTAAAAAGAACAGGTAAGTTGAGGTTTTTGGCAAAAGACAGTACTTCACACATCTAATCCAAATCAAAGAGCCTGCAGACAGTTGTTTTCAGTGAGATGAAAGGAATGAAATAAATATAAATTCTATGGATAAATAAATGTAGGAGACAATTTAAATAAGCTAAGAGAACTAATATTTCTTTTAAATAAAAGTACTAGTCAGGTACAAGCTTTTGTTTCTCAATGCCAGACTTCTAAATGTTTATCAGACTACTGTTAAAATCATTAAAAATCTAATCTTGGACCAGAGCATTAGTTGTAATACTGTTTTGCATTCGTAAAAAAGATGGTTTTTTCAACTGAATGCTTCTGGTCCTGAGAAATATTTTATGTATATTACTGAAGGCAGACTGTGGTACTAATAGAACTTACATTTAAGTACTTTTTAAAAAAGTGACAGACCAAAAAGTCTATCTATTAATTTGCCCACAGTTAAAAATGTCTTTCAACGTTGGTTTATAATTAGCATCTTAAGAAAAGTAGTGGCATGCCCTATTGAGTGGTATCACTGAGTAAATGCTACACTTTAATAAAACATCATCCTCACAAGTCTGTTCATTTTATGTATTGTTACTTAAGTTTTTTATTCATTCATTTTATACCCACCAATGAATTCCTATGGTCAGAAATTTTATGGAATACATCACTGGGGAGAAAATGATCATGGTGGGTATTCCTGGAAGTTGTAGGAATCTGAGCAATCATTTACTCTAGGGTTAGCTCCCTCTCCTAAATGCATGAAGTCCTTCTACATTTAATTTCTCCCCTTAAAATAGACACATGGCTTACTTTGTAATAACAAGGTGATCTTTTGCTATGTTTCTAGTCAACAGTGACTTTGGCTTAGCAGTCAAAAAAGCTGTCCTGCATGTGACAATTTTGCCCATCTAGCATGTATTCATCCTGATATTAAGTCTTTCCAAATACATACAAGTAAATACCCGAGATCACCCCATCAATCCATTCCTATTAAGTTCCTATTTTATCATGAGGAAAATGTTTATATTCTGTTAAATCGACTTGCAGTAATTGATAAATTTCTCACGATGCTACAACCATCATCATGAGTGTGCAACCGCTCTTTTTGTGCTCAACCCCCACTTCATTTCTAATATCGGATTCAACTGCAATGGCTGAAAATCTTCCACAAAAAGCATGTTTGGGAGAATATATGTAACACAATTTTCTCACAAAGCAACTTTCTGAAAACTGATTAACTAAATTGATGATCACTTTTGATTGCCAAGTAGTCTGCAGAAACAAAATCTTGCGTCTGTTTAGGTAACTCAAGTTTCCTGTTTAACAATCAGAATGCTTTAAGGATACATTTTTCACCCTAAGGAAGGGACTTGACTCTTGGATTTAAGACCCATTCCTTGACAATATATACAAAATTTCTTTTAACTTGTCATCTGTCCATTCTTTGAAGCTGTCAAAGCCAAGAACCCATAAACAAATCACAAATAGCAATAACCTACATTAGTTAACATTCCCCTTTTAACATGTTGACATTTTTACTAAAGGATTAGTTATTTTTGCATTTCCATTTCTCATATCCCATGACATTCCATATAAATTGCATTATTGCTTTATAGGCCACACAACATTCAAAAGTATGTTTATATGCATTGCCTGTTGTCCTTGATCTCTTATTGATAAGAGTTTGATGCTGATTTTACTACAGAAATTTAAGTTTGAAAATACCAGTTAGTATTTCTTCTCAGAACTTAATTGTTCACATCACTAATCACTACATGCATATTTAGCTCTGATTATATTGCTCAAAAACTGCACCCATTATCAGAACAGTGCAAATGATATTTAATTTTAAAAGTAATATAATGGCTTGAATTCAAAGTTATTCAAATGAACACTGTCAAGTAATTTCACTTGAGTGTGTATATATTTCATCACCACTGTTTACATTACCCACCAATTCTTCACAATTTCTTTGTATAATCGTTTTCCCTCCCAAATCCCCAAACTAAGAATGCCAAATAGTCTTGGAAACCCACAGCTCCATATTTTAATGTTTCAAGAACACATTTGTGAACTCACAAAAATGTTCATCTTTCAACTTTGACAATGCAGTTCTTACTTAAGTCAAACAAACCCATCCTAAAATCCCAACAAATAATTCTGAGAATTAACTTAAACACCTTGACAGTGTCCCTTAAAAAAGGGTATGACAGTAAAGTGCCAATAGGCATGGCAATGACCTCTTTGATGGGATCATTTAACTCCTTGGAACTGGGAAACGCCAGCACCAAAGATTACACTGAGATTCAATTTTACTGAAGGCTACATTTAGTTTACCCACTTTCCACAACCTATTATACTCATTATATGTTAGAATGAAATGTAAATGTTTTGTGTAGCCCTCAAACTTACACTAAGATTTGAAAGAGATGTACTTTAAAAAAGCACGGGGTAATATATAAAATCAGTGGCAGAAAGTTTCATTAAGCACCAGGAACTAATTTTTGTCACCCCATACTCATTTTGTAGGTAAGTTTCAATAACCGGCAAGGCACATTTACATATATTCCAATGAATACTTATTGACAAATTTTAAATTACACTCTACGTCCCAGCTATCCCAGTAACTGACATACAACATACTAAAATGGTTTATTAAGGTAACATAAAAAAACCAATTAATGTGAAACATACAGGCTATTGGCAACCACTATTCTAAAATTATGTAAGTACAAATAAACATACTGAAATGTGTGCAATTCTAAGTTTTAAACCAGAATATTTCTACACTAACACACATTTATATTAATGACACATAAAAAAAATAAAAACTTTATTACAAAAATAAGTTACACTCGCCTCCAGCTTACAGTATAAAACAATTTTATTTGCAGGAATGCAAAATGATTGTTTGCCATGAGCATTTTGAACATATGACATGTCTAATTTTGTTAAATTTGCATTTACTGGGGGAACTGGTGTGTATAAAACCTTAATTAAGTATAATAAGCTCTGATCTTCATCGTGGTGCCTATTGGGTATGTGATATAACTGCAGTATCCCTTTGGGGAAGGGGAAAAGGGATTTCTTTATACCAAGTCCTAATTAAACTATAATTTCACTTTTGACTTTAAGCTATCAATTTAGGACTTGGCAAAAAATTTTTTGAGGGTGATTCAATAGAGGATGCTTCACCACTGAACACTCACTGTCATCAAGGTGCTTTAGAAAATTAAAAACATAGCACAAATGATTGTACTCTATTCTACAAGTTATCATGACCTGCATAAGAAATGGAAAGCTGATTCACATTTTTGCAGTGATCAGCAATAAGAAATGCACTAATGAAACATACCTTTTACCTAAAAAGCTAAACTACAGCCATATACTAATTTCTATGATTTATGAAAAAACTTCAAAATATCCAAATGTCAGGCTTTGCTGTACAATTGTCAGTTTTAGTCTGACTTTTTATAAAGGGACACTGCAGTATTTAGTACAAGTTCGGATGCACTTTTTTTTGAACATCTGATGTCTTACAAAAGTAACATCTTGCTAAACTATTATACATCCAAATAACTACAATATCTGAAGAAGCAAGGCTGCTTTTTCAGCCACAAAATACGACAAAAGCAAGGCCTGTTATGATGGTCATGAGGAAGTCTTACAAGCCTCTGAAACTAAAGGCAACTAAGAATGTTACATTTGGTATATTAAAATCTTACCCTCATATCATTTAACAAGCCTTGCTTTTATCTACAAAGATTTTCTATGTACAGTACAGACAGGGTATAGTTCAATCCTCTGCTACTGAGGTAGTTAACCAACCCTTTAAAAAAGGTTCTGAAAAGAACCACTATCTGGAATGCCTGACTAACCAGCTCTGATGATTACACCTGAAACTGCATATCTGAACACAATTCAAAAGTGATTACTATAAAAAAGATATAGACAATCATGATTAACCTTGGTGAGCAGAAATAAAATTTAAGGATACCAACAATGGCATTCATCTATACCACTGCAATAAAATTTAAATGCACAAATTCAAGAGAATATTTCAGAAAACCACTGCTGGGATCCTTAATTTAAAAAAACAGGGGAAAAATCTACTTAGAGCAGATTTTTTAAAGAGAAGAACTTTATTCTTTATTAAGATACCATGCTAGAAGTTATGAAGGATTTCTGTTGGAACACATTTGGAAAATAGAGTAGCTTTAGTTTAATAACTTGCACTGCAGAGAAAATTGTTAAAGAAATTCATATCAAAGTCCAAGTATTAGTTCAATGTCCTGTATTTGATTCCATGATCTTCATAGGAAGGTCTTCTGCAACAGAATATGCTCCTATACAGCCGAGATATTTAAGGTTGCTTGATTTCCTTACCATTACTCCACTGCAAGCTTCTGGTGTAATCCCACATAGCAAGTCAGTCTTCATTGTAACAGGTCAGGACCGGCCTCGACCCCTTTTCCCTGCTAGCCAGGTAACAAAAGGAATCAGTTAGATAAATCATTTTAAATTAATAATGTGTACATACACAATGATAACATTAAAAAATAAAAGCTTTAACACAGTAATTCTTAATATCACGTCTAACCAAAAGGTTTCCTTGAATAACTACTGATTTTCCACTTGTTTTGAGTTGAGGTTTTGGTTTGCTTTTTTTTGCCTTTTATTGGGAGGGGAGAGGGGGACAGGGATGGACTGAATTGAGGTTTGAAAACCCCATTTTGTTCACAAACTGATTTTATTTAAAAAAAATAAAATAAAAT
>NW_023270807.1:44211282-44357323 GCF_011800145.1 Mirounga leonina
CTAAAAATAAATCCAATATATGCGATGCATTACATACTTAGTTTTCTTCAATACCATGTTACTTATTAATAATTATTAACTACATTCTCTTACTTCATTTCTCAAATCCCATATATAAAATCTTTGAGGTGGCAACAGGTACTATGTATTGGTAGGGAAGCCTCTTCTGGATGTAGAGGAAGCAGAGTTTATCATAATATCATAATTGGAAATTGGGTATTTTCTATCTCTGAGAAAAAAAAACTCTCCACCCTTTAACCAAATACATCAACACTTCTGGACAGCTAATATTTAAAACACATAATTCAGGAGCACATTCTGTAAAATATAGTAGGAAATACCCTAGACAGATTTTCATTATTATACAAAACTCTAGTTATTTAGAATTATAATTATTTTCACAAGGATGGTCAATAGCAACAGCTCAATAAACATTTGAGATTCTAGCCATTTCTCAGTGGCTCAAAGCTTTCCAGTCTTCTTTAAAAGGTAAAGGCATGTTATGCATTTATTTAACAGATTTGCACAACACCTGTTTTCCACCAGTTAATCTACCAACATTTAAATTTATACAATTTTTACTTACATTTGATTCTTTGCTGCTTGCCTCTGAGCTTTTCTTTCTTTCCTTTTCTGATCTGGTGGCTTAGCAAAAACAATTTCAATATTTTCTCCCTCCAAATCTTTGCCATTCATTTCTTCCATAGCCTTAAAAAAATAAGGTATTGATCAATATAAAGACGCCTTTAACAACAGTTATGCTTCATTCAAAGTTCAAAAATCATCTCACTGATGTTGGAAGGATGAAATTTAAAAAATACAGTTGTTAGATTTTTTCTAAAGATCCAGCTCTTCAACTAATTATCTTTTTGACTTAGTTTAGTGAGTTATGCAATTTGCTACAGCCAATAAAGGTTAACTGGAGTAGATTACACGACCTCTGAGTGTCCTTCAACTTTTCAGAATATTCCAATTGTAGGATGACTAAAAATCCTTAGTTTAATTTAGATACCTACAATAATTCCCCCATTTATTTACCTTGACAGCACCATCTCGCTCATCAAAATGAATGAAAGCATAATCTTTTAGTTTCTTCACTCGTTCCAGTTTCCCAAACTGACTAAATGCTTTTTCTAAAATCTCTTCTGTTACAGTATTGGCAAGGTTACGTACAAACAGCACTTTTACCTGAAAATTAAGAAAAAACAGAAACTCCCTGTATATTTCAAAAGGGTTCAATTTCCAGGATGCCACCACCCCACCCTATAAAATTAACTTTAGTCACTAACCATTAATATCAGAAATATAAAAGATAGACCAAGTTTTCAGCTCATTTGAAAATATCCAGGAAGTGTGACTGCTGGATCTAATGGGTGAAAAACCTGAACAGACACCTCACCAAAGTAGACAGACGACAACATATGAAGAGATGCTCAGTATCACTTCATTAGGGAATTACAAATAAAAACAATGAGGGGTGCCTGACTGTGGCTCAGTCAGTAGGACATGTGACTTGATCTTGAGGTTGTCAATGCGAGCCCCATGTTGGGTGTAGAGATTAGTTAAAAAAATATTTTTTAAAAAATAAACAAATGGGGCACCTGGGTGGCTCAGTTGATAAGCGTCTGCCTTCCGCTCAGGTCATGATCCCATCAAGCCCCACATCGGGCTCCCTGCTTGGCGGGAAGCCTGCTTCTCCCTCTCCCACTCCCCCTGCTTGTGTTCCCTTTCTTGCTATCTCTCTGTCAAAATAAATAAATAAAATCTTTTTTTAAAAAATAACATAAATAAATAAAAACAATGAAATACCACCACACACCTATTAGAATGGCCAAAAACCCACACTAACACCACCCAATGCAGGTAAGGATATGGAGCAGAAACAGTGCTAGTGGAAATGCTAAATGGTATAGCCACTCTGGAGAAGTTTGGCAGTTTCTTACAAAGCTAAACATACTTTTACCAATCAATCCAACAACTGCACTTTTTGTTATTTACCCAAATGAGTTGAAAACATGTCCACATAAAAATCTGCATATGGTTGTTTACAGCAGATTTATTCATAATTGCCAAAACTTGGAAGCAACTAAAATATCCTTCAGTAGGTGAATGGATAAATAACTTATACTGTATCAAGACAATGCATTATTACTCAGTACTAAAAAGAAATGAGCTTCATCAAGCCATGGAGATATGGAAAGTTACATGCAACTTTAAATGCATGTAACCAAGTAGAAGATAATTTTAAAGACCTATATATTGTGTAACTCCAACTACATGACATTTGGGAAAAGGCAAAGCTATGGAGACAATAAAAAAAAAATCAATAGTTCCCAAGGGTTAGAGGGGATGGGGGGTGATTATGCAGATCAGTAAAGATTCTTAGGGCAGTAAAACTATTACATTTGAACATTTGTCAAACCCACAGAATGTACAGTAAGAGTAAATCCTACTGTAAACTATGGACTTTAAGTTATAATAATGTGTCAGTGTAGGTTCACTGATTGTAACAAATATACCACTCTGGTGCAGATGCTGATGGGGGGGGTAGGCTATGCATGTGTGTGGCCAAGGAGTACATGAGAACTCTGTACTTTGCTCAAAACAAAACAAACATGCTTAGTAGTTATTAAATTAGTATTTAGTTTGCAATCAAAACTGAGGTGGTCATTTTCTAACAATGTAAATACCATGCCTCTGAAATAGCTGTTGAACATTTAACTCAACACAGGTGGTCAATTAGAACCTGCTTTTGAAATGTTGATAAAGTAGGAGTGTTCAAAATAGTGACAAAATCATTTCAATCCATAAAGCTCCTCAAAGTACAATTACAAAAGCTGACCTTTTGCTAAGAAACTATCATTTCCCCTAAAACACTTGAAGTAACATCCGATTTTCTTAATGTGATAATCCAAAAGAGCTTAACAGGCCAGTGAAAAAATACTATCTTCTGTCCTCAAGACTACTTATCCTTTAGTAATATTCACAGTTCTGGCATTTCACTCTTGATTTAAGTGAACAAGTTGTATTTGCTAGCCTATCACCATTAAGGGGGATTCTTATATGACAAAGGATAGAATAACTTAACTACAAACTGCACTAATGAGTAAAGTGTTGACTCAAGATGTTTGTTCTCATAGGATGTCTCAACTGACTGCTGAAGCAGGATACCTAATAATAGCTAAACCTTGTAACTGCAGCAGCTCTGCTAAGGCCAATACAGTTAACTATTTTTAGGAGGAGGACTTTTAACACAAAACCATGTAAGCTAATGGCGCCATTCCCAAATATGCAAAGAAACTGCTCTCAGACTCCACACAAAAATGATAGTGAACCATCTCCACAGCATATAGGCTAACTACTCATCATGACAGTATGACAGCTACACAATCATGACTGAGAGTGCCCACAAATTTCTATATTCACTCCCTATGTACATGGTATTATTTCTGATATGTGGCTTTAATAAAGAACACTTCCTCACTTTCAAAAATATGGTTTTTCAAAAAGTACACATTTTAGAAGTTCTTTACTTCCCTCTTAGAGAGGGAAACCTTCCCCTTCTTCCACCAACCCCCTCAAAAAAAAATTATTAACTTGACTGCCATTACCTTTGCCATAACCTCAGGATCAGGATCTTCTATAGGATCAGCCCATTCAACAGTTCCAACATTTCCCCAGACCTTGACTTTACCACTCATTAACCTACGCCTTGCCTGGGCAGCTGTTTTGTGATCTTCATATTCAAGGAAGCAAAAGCCTCTGTTTTTTTTCTTGTCGTCTGGTTGGTGGTATAAAATGACGTCTGTGAGACCCTCTGAAAATAAGCAACCGTTCCAGAGAAATTAGATAAAATAAGCAAGAACAAAGTTGATCAAAGGATTTTTCTAACGTAATACTGGAATATAAAACTGAAAAGTTCTCTCTTATCTTTAAAGACGACTCTCAAAAGAACTGGTCCAGATAATTTACCTAATCTACACTTCACAAGTGTTCCCAACACAACACAATCCCCATGAAAAGAAAATATATTCTTTTTAGACCCAAGGACTATTCTTCCATTAATTAAATGACAAAGGCATAAAATTTTTACGTAGCTGTTCGGGAAATGGCAGTATAATAGGTCAGACATGGTTAAACATTTTTATTATACAAGTAAACACTAAAATTATTTTTTTAAGATTTCATTTATTTATTTGAGAGAGAGAAAGTGAGCACACAAGAGCAGGGGGGAGGGTCAGAGGAAGAGGGAGAAGCAGATCCCCTAGTGATTATGACCTGAGCCGAAGGCAGATGCTTAACCAACTGAGCCACCCAGGTACCCCTAAAATTCTTTTTGATTGACACTTTTCTGGCCTCATATCAATGGCTTTATTTCAAATGAAATATATCAGTATTAAGTAAGATTTCAAATGTTCCTGGAGACTAACAGTCTGATAATTTACTAAATATTCTAGGCAGACAAAATTTATTCTAATAAAAGCAGCCCAACTTGGAAACTATTATTAAAAATGCTTTACAGTTCAAAAATATTGTACCATATTGACAATGTATAATCTCTGCTTATAGCAGTATTTATTGTTCCAATAATTTAGAAAGTCAAATCGTTACTCAAACACGCCTATGAAGAATGTCAAGCTATCACCTAAAAATGCATAAAAATATACAAAGATTCCAAAACAGGGTATGCAAAGATTCTGCTGACTATTCAAATCCCAGGTGCCTTCCTTACAAACTATGTAATGTTCGGCATTTCCCAAAGCCCTCTGTACCTATTTTCCTTATCTGAAAAATGGGAGTTACCTATCGCACACGGTTAGAGAATACAAGTCAATAAATACAGTGTTTAAAACAATGCTTCTCATCACACAGAAGTATGCAATTACCTTCAGTATTAGAAGTTGCACCTCCTTCCATATAAATCCAACTTACCTGTTACTTTGCTAAATTCTTCAAGGATCTGTTCCTTGGTTTTACTCTTAGGAATAGAGCCCACAAAAAGCCTATTGTTGGCAACCGAGATGCAGACACCAATGTGTTTTCCAGAACGAATTTCATGATTATTATACTGAAATGGGAAAAAGTGTACCACGTTTTAAAAATACTTAAAATATCTTGTTTATTATAAAAATATATGTATATTTTTAGGCAAACTTATTTCAATGCTATGGTTTTTTTAATACCCTTTAAAAATATAGTTAGCATATGTCACTCTAAGTGGAAATTATGAGACAGGTAAGATTATACTGACAGAACTAAAAAAAAATTTATGAATTAAATTACTGCAAAAATTTGTCCAGTCCTTGAAACTTAAGAAACTTGATATATTAGGAATCAGGTCTACAGGCAGCTTAAATTCAAAACTGCTGATTCCACAATACCTTAATTTCTATTTAAATTCATCCTGGTGACCAGTTATCCTCTTGCAAGGTAAACGGATTCAAATACCAGCAAGCTTTCCGCCATTCTGTTAACCAGCACCTAAATCTATTTTTCCTCATCTCCTTTTCACTCTTGTAAAAAGTTGCAATAAGGGGTTTTCACCTTTAAATATGTAATTCTAAAAGGAGAGAACCTTCTTTTCCTGAATCCAACCCTACTTTTTCCCCCATTTCATCTTCATCAAATCTACAATGAAGTTGCAGAAAAACAAAAGTGGATCGATTATGGTGCAAGTACAGAAGCAAATATAAAACTACAGTAAAAAGTAAAGTCTTCAAGCAACTATACCCCAAAGAAGGGTGAGATATTAGAGGTAAAACCCAATCTTCAAAGTGACAAATCCACTGATCAGTATTATTTACAAACCAAAGTTCGGAAGTATTCAAGTTAATCAAGAAACATTAATTATTTACATTACACAGAATCACCTCAAAATTTCATGTTAGTAGTAATAATGGTGGCAGCAGCAATAATTATGGATTAATCCCCCACACCTGGCCTCAGAATCTATGTTGTGTGTATATACAAGTGGGGCTACACAACCTAAAAACAATCAACATATATTTCCATACAATTTGTAGACCAGCCTTATGGCAAAGGTGAAACCATTCCTCTCCCATTCTTTTTTTTTTTTTAAGTAAGCTTCACACCATATATAGGGCTTAAACTCATAACCCTGAGATCAAGAGTCGCTCCACCTGACTGAGCTAGCCAGGAACCCTTCTCCCCCTTTTCTTGCATAGAAGGTCCATCAGGTAGAAGACAAGAAAGCATATAGTAAGTCAAAAAAAATCAATTCTTCCTTGTCCCTTTCTCCATCTCCAGATACTCAAAATCTAACATGAAGTTCAGAACAGTTTTATACTTTCTACCCCACTGATTCAATTCATGCTATCAAAGTACCTGGTCATCATGATCCCAGGATTATTTATATTCTCTACACTTATGCCAGAGACCTTATTTAAAAAAAAAGAGATGACAGTTTTTGCCTAGTGAAAACAATCTCTCAATGGCTCCCCATCACCAAAATAAAGTTCAAATACTTGGACATCACAGAAGTTCATCCTAAAACTCCTCCTCCTCCTCCTTTCTCTCCACAATACTATAATCTTAGCTATTTACCTAAGTTCTCAAACAGCTCTATACTGCTGAGCCTCTGAATAAAATGCTTTCCCTGAAACTTCCATCATCCAAACTCCTCTGCATACCTGTAGATTTGAGCTCAACTGAACACTCTGCAACACCTAAATCCTATAAAGAAGGTCAACAAAACACCCTTCTATGTTTAACACAGACCAAGACATCTGACAATGTCTAAAGACATTTTTGGTTGTCAACTAGGGATGGGGGCTTGCTGCTGGTATTTAATGGGTATACAGAGGCCAGAGAGGATATTAAACATCCTACAATTCATAAGATAACCCAGCAAAACAAATAGTTACCTGATCTAAAATATCAATAGTACTAAGGGTTGAAAAATCCTGCTACACACCTTGTTCTTTCATAGCATTTATATTCTATTAAAACCAAAAACCTCTTAAAAGTAGAAATATATGGGTTACCTGAAAATAGTAGAGCTATGGTTGAATCCATCACTGTATGGGATTATGAACAAGTACAAGTAGACTACAATATCCTATTACAAATAAGTTAACCTAAGAACACAACAAATTGCTTTAAAAACACATACACATACATTCCCTAAATTTTTATAATGTAGCATCAAATATTCCACTTTAGTGACAAATCAATGGCTTTCCATTTGATCATCTAATCTTTAACTCCAGGACTTGACAAAAACAGTATCATCAGAAAAATAGAAAAGTGTTTAAAGGGAAAAGGAGGAGTTATTCTGAAGTGACAGGACTTGGCATAACTTTCCTCCAGAAGTCCTAAGAGCAGGACCTATTTACCATAAGAAAATGTCTAAGTTTAAAAAAAAAAAAAAGAAAAACTTGTAAGAAAAATTAGAGTTCTTGGTTATACCACTTCCACAACATTTAACAATGCTGCTTCAAAGCAGTAATGACTGTTTCATTATTTACAGAAAAAGTTTCTTCACTTGCCCTGCTACAGTTAATCAATTCAGGGTAGACAGAAGGTTATTTAGGATGGCTGCGGTCTCTAATACAAATGACATGAAGACGTAGCAAGATTTAGAAAGTCAACTATAATTCTTCATCCATGTTTTTTTAAGTAAGAAGAAAAAAAGACGAACAATTAGAACTAACCCACAGAGAGTAAACTGGCTCTCCAATTAAAATAAATCATTAAAGGAGCAAAGGAGACCCTCTGGGCATGTTGTCCAAATAAAGTAAAAGAAGTACCTAGAGAGGCGCCTGGCTGGCTCCGTAAGCAGGGCATTCGACTCTTGATCTCAGGGTCAAGGGCTTGAGCCCTATGTCTGGTATAAAGATTACTCAAAAAAGAAAAAAGAAGGGCGCCTATGTAGCTCAGCAGTTAAGCATCTGCCTTCAGCTCAGGTCATGATCCCGGGTCCTGGGATTGAGTCCCACTTCAGGCTCCCTGCTCAGAAGGGAGTCTGCTTCTCCCTCTGCTCCTACCCCGTCTCCCCCGCTCGTGCTCATTCTCTCGCTCTCAAAAATAAATAAAAAATCTTTAAAAAGAAAAAAAGTACCCACTACCCAGAAATAAATATTTCCTAAAGCAGTGCCGGATCTACAGATTAAACATGCATTTTTATATGTGTATTTGAATTAACTTTTCTAATAATTTTAAGACCAGTCACCATAAATTCACAAATAAACTTCACATCCCAGCAGGTGGGTAACAGTGAGTTCAGTGGTTGAAGGGCATTACAAAACTGTTCTGAACTTTAACACAGATTTTAATGTAATACTGATAAATCCTAACTCTCAGGAGTTAGTACATCAGGACACTATCAGAGTATCAAAATGAACAACAAAAAAGTGACTCCTTCCAACTCAAGAAGTTCAGCACTGATGTTATTTCAGAAATCTAGCTTTCAGAATCAGTACCACAGTGAAATGACAAAATAAAGATGAACTCTGAACATTAATCAATGCAGTTTCAGTCTTTCAGAATACCAAAACAGGAGTTGTACAATCTGCAACAGTTCTGTCATCCAGGCTTAAAACCTCAAGTCACTTTTTCCTTCCCTCATAGCCAGTCGCCAAATCCCCCCAAAATTAGCAATCTCAGATTTGGACTCTAACACAGAAGTGGTTATTCAGTCCTAACTCTTCCCACAGCAGCAAAGCCACTACCTCCCCAGCCTGTCCATTTTATTTTTAAGTAGGTCTTAAGTAAAGAATCTAAGTTTTTATTTAAATAATCTCTACATCCAACGTGGGGTTCAAACTCACAACCCTGAGGATCAAGAGCTGAATGCTCTAAGTTAGCGAGGCACCCTAAAAATCTTTACAGTGAGCCAAAATCTACTTCCCTAAAAATTTTACAATAACTGTTTTCTCCCCCAAATGACAGCACTTCATATACCTGCACACAATGCTCATGACTGAATTGTTCTCTCTGCCTTGCTAATCATTTCTCCTCTGATACTGGCCAACTGATGTGCCTCCTAAGAGTGTTACCAAATAGTGACATCCAAAACACAATACTGTAGATACAGACTGAGACTGAAGAGTCTAGAATAAACTGGAGACTATTACTAATCTCCCATTTCTTAGTATCATGCTTCTGTAACACATAGTCCATGATTACCTTAGCTTATTTGGCAACCACACCATACTGCTGACTCACACTACAGCTTACTTGTGAAATTAATTGTATATGAGACTTGACCTTTGTCAATTCCATCTTGCTGGTGTTAACTCTGTTTCAGGCTATCAAAATCTTTTCAGGTCCTGATATGGTCATCCAGGGCATTTACCACTGCATGCAAACTCAAGTCACCAGACATTTTGAGGGCAGTCCAACTATGCCCTGATTTAAATCATTGATAAAAATCAGAATGAACTATAGCATACCATTACCTAACATTTCTCCTTTCAAAATCTGTAACCTCTCTCCTTTCTATGGCTGTCCCCCTCCCAGGTCTTTGTTCTCTTCATCCAAACATCCTTCATTACTCTGTTATTTACATTATGCTACCCACACCAACACTCAAAACTTGAATGGCATCATGCAACTTAGTCCAGTAGTCATGACAATTACCTTCTGGCATTGACTTTATACTAGTTTCATCTCCCATTTCTTTCAACAAAACACTGCTTCAACTACATTCACCTGTTTCCTTAACTATCCTGCTTGATCATCTTTATCACAAAGCCTTCTGTAACAACCCCAATACAATCTATCCCTTCATCACTGTTACCCTCTGAACAATGCATCTCCTTTCTCTTTCATTATATTCAGCCTCTCATATCCCATAAACTCTAAAGTCAAGAACTGAATCAAACTACCTTGTGTGTCCACAATAAAAGCTTTCCTGTTAAGCACACTATTTGCTAAAATGTTACTAAAAATCTTATGGACCTGTCTTGTCACCTGCATTCATCAAAATGGTTTTACAGATGCTACACCAGCATACACCAATCACTTTGGTGAATAAAACCAGCACTGCCTATTAAAAATGTAACTTTTAATATGCAAATAGAGACCAATTAATCCACTGTTTCAACATAGGCACTATCAGCATTTTCAGCAGTGATATTTCTATTATCTAGGACTGTGATGGGCACTGGGGTGCTGGTGGCCCTGAGCTTCAATTCCAGTAGCACACCACACAAATAGATACACACTTGCCTACTGTTCTTCCTGGTCTTTGTGACAACACCAAATACTACGTATACTTCCAAATATCTCCCTGGGGATGAGGGGGAAAGCACTGCCCCCCCCCATTAATCTACATTAATCCCTACCACTGAATAAATAACTGCAAATGGAAGCTAGACAATCTTTAAATAGCATAATAGCCCATAGCTAACATGGGAATGTTATAAATTCTTGAGTCATAAATAACAGATTAGATGGCACTAGTGAGCCAGTCAGGTAGGTTATTTGGATAAATATATAGTGGCACTGTTCTAAACGTCAGGGATACAGAAAAAAAGAGCTAGTATCCTGAAGGAGGAATAAGCAAATAATTTACAAAACCAAGAAATAACTTTAAATACATCTAAACATTCTATTTTATTGTGTTCAGGATACTGTCATGGGGCAACTGCGTGGTAAGCTGCTCGAAGTCAGGAAAGGCCTTCTAAGATCTGATTGACAAGACAGCAGCCATGGTAACTGGGGGAGTGTTAGAAAACAGAACAGCAGAAGATGGAAATGGTCATAGTTTATGTGGGGGGGGACAAAAAGGCAAAGCATGGATGGAAGGGCAATAAAGAGTAAGAAAGAGATAAGGAGAAACCTGATCAGATAAGATAGGGCCTTTTTGGAAGCCATTATTAGAGTTTCAACATGGGAATATTGTGATCCAACCTATGGTAAGACTAAAGGGACAATGGAAAGCAGTGAGTAGCCAGGATTCTTCGAATGGTACCTTAGACTAAGGTGGTAACAATGAAGATAGATGCCAAAACTATTTTGGCAGTAGAAACAGGACTTATTTCCTATGCTCCTTTTAACACTACCAAAACTACTACATAATTTAAAAGAATCAGGCTACCTGATGACATAATGTGCATTGCGGGCTTAAACTGTTATGCCTAGCCAAAGAGAAGAACTTGAACTAAACAAACCTGGTATCAAACTAAAGCTGTAGGGCCTCAAGTAAGTCACCCAAGCTATTTACTCTTCTAAAGAATGAATTCCAATTATTTTCAAGAATAGACTGAGGTAGTATTTAAAGGTAATAATGTAAAAAAAAATTAAAAATAAAAAAAATAAAGGTAATAATGTAGCACCCTAGCACAGCTCCTGAGTTTTAACAAGCACTCAATAGGTAGCTATTTACCTTTCACAAATTTAGATCTTGCTTCCCCTTTAGATCATTGTTTAGGGAAAAATATTTTTATTCCCCAAAATACAAGCAAATGTTGGCTGAAAACCATTTCATTTAAAAAGTTCGCAGCTGGGGCGCCTGGGTGGCTCAGTTGGTTAAGCGACTGCCTTCGGCTCAGGTCATGATCCTGGAGTCCTGGGATCGAGTCCCGCATCGGGCTCCCTGCTCGGCGGGGAGTCTGCTTCTCCCTCTGACCCTCCTCCCTCTCATGCTCTCGGTCTCTCATTCTCTCTGTCTCAAATAAATAAATAAAATCTTTAAAAATAAATAAATAAAAAGTTCGCAGCTGCTTCTAAGTCCATGACTCTTTTTCAGCTGTTAGTACCAAACCATTTTACAAGTAATTCAGACACAAATTTAAAATCCACGATATACATATATATTTTAGTAAACTCTACCCCCAACATGGGGCTCGAACTCACGACCCTGTGATCAAGTCATATGCTCTACCAACTAAGCCAGCCAGGTACCCCAAAATCCACAATTATTTTTAATCGAGGGGGGAAAGCCATTACTGAATCGTATCAAAAAATAAGGTCAAATACATAAATTACCTTTACATTTTAAGTAAGCTCTATGTCCAACATGGGGCTTGAACTCATGACCCCAAAATCAAGAGTCACATGCTCTACTGACTAAGCCAGCTAGGCACCCCAATACATAAACTATCCTGACCTAGGGTACTCCTCAAGACACTCAAAGTACAGAAAAGCAAAAAGAAATGGTCCCTCAATCCTGTCTGATCTATAACTAATGCCAGGCATTTTTTCAACATATGATCATCTACAACTAGAACAACCATTCCATTATCTTATATAAAAATTCACTTTAGGGGCCCCTGGTTGGCTCAGTCGTTAAGCGTCTGCCTTCGGCTCAGGTCGTGATCCCAGGGTCCTGGGATCGAGCCCTGCATCGGGCTCCCTGCTTGGCGGGAAGCCTGCTTCTCCCTCTCCCACTCCCCCTGCTTGGTTCCCTCTCTCACTGTGTCTCTCTCTGTCAAATAAATAAATAAAATCTTAAAAAAAAAAAAAAATTCACTTTAGACAGAGGTGTAATTCAAGCAGACTCTCATGATATGCCACATATAGGAATAGTTTTCAAAATATGCTCCTTAAAGGAACACATTTAGGACAAGGGTACTCATTTCCACAATAAATACAAAGTAGCAAAAAACACCGTAATTAACTTGAATTCTATTATTTCTCTAGAATGCTTCATTTCCTCAAAAGTCTAGTCCTCTCAGTTATATTAAGGCAAATCTCCCAATTCCGTTATCACCAAAATCCTACCACAGTAAAGCATCCTTTTAAAAAAAGCAATGATGATACATCCAATTCATCCTAGTGGATGTACACCATCACCACTAAAAATATCTTTTTAAAAGGCACCAAAATGTAAAGCCTCCTTCAGGCAGTAAATAAACATGCTCCCAGATGAGGACTCAAATCACAAACTCAGAAAAAAAATGTAAAAAAAGGACAAGAATTAGTTCCTAGATGAATCAAAATGGCTGTTTGGCTATCTATGGAACTTTCTGCATTATAGTTAGAAAACTTAACTATATCAATAACACTATATATTCTAAGCCTATAGCAATGCAATCTTGGACAATCTTATTTGTTAAGCCAAGGCAAATGCCCAAACTGAAACATTCTTTCATAATGTGTTTTTACCGGCACTCAAAATCATGTTACAATTGGATTATGTATCATCTTCCTCTAATGATGCATTTTTTAAGGATTCTAGAAATCGTCTAGAAATAAATTCTCCTAAAGACCTACCATAATTACTATATTTTGGTAGCAAGAATTAAGTGTCCTAGAAATATTAGTTTAATGATTCCTTTAAAAATATTAGTAAGTACACAAATCACCACTTACACACTAAATAACCGTACTTACTAAGCAGGATAAGAACTTTATGTAATATCAAATAAATAAAATGGATCTGAGAACAGTGGTAAATTCTGTACTTGCTTGTTGTAATATGATATTTGTCTTCTCAATCATTCTACAATGCCGAATTAAAACTTACCACTACTTTATTACTACCTGGCAAAAAAGTATTCTTTTATAAATTAAACTGGATGATTTCAAAATATCTTTCCAGAACTCTAGAAAAGTCCTTAATTTTACCTCAACTGCTTAAAAGTTAAAATTTTGACCACCCAGAGGTTACCAGGAATGGTTACCTAGAACTATGCCTGCTCTGAAATAGGACGCATTCTTTAAAGGAGGGAAAAATCATCCATGACTTAAAAGGAAATACCTAAACTCCTGAATTCTTTTTTTAAAGACACTATAATCTTTCAAGTACCACTTTTCTAATGTAAAGTCTTTACCATATTCAGTTATACAGAACAATGGAGAGATTCAAGCAATATAAAAAGCAAAAACAGCATAGTTGGTTTTTCTCCTTATGGTATGCCTTAAAATGTGAAACATCTGAATGTGAGGAAAGGAATAATAAAATTCAATAGAAATCAACCCGGGGATATTAAGTTTACTTGGAATTACCCATAAAATAGTTAAGCCAGACAAGGCAAATTTAACAAATAACTGCCTTAATGGACCATTTACAAATGTTCCTCCCCAGTAGTACACTTTTTGGTACATTTTTTGGGTTGAAATTAACCTTTGACATCGTAAATTATAAAATGCAGAAACCATCTGAGTCACAAAACTTAGTAAGACTGCTTTAAAGATGAATCATATAAACTATAATTTGAATCATTAACAATTTTCTTAAAAATTACTAGGTCCCCACACCTTACATCTGGTATTTTGAAATCAAATATTGCGACTCAGCACAAAACCCTTTATTAACTAGAAATTTATCATCACAATGTCTTTGTGATATATTTTAGAAAAAGGGGTAGCCCAGATACAGCCAGAATATAAGGGAACCCTACCCTATGTAGTTACTTTCTGAAATCTTTTAACATTCCTATTAAAAAACCATTACTAAGCCAGTTGTTTTAAAGAACCAGTAACTCAGAATTCTGACACACTAACTTATAGATCCTCAGTCCAATCAACTATATATGCAAAGCATACTGCTACAGTGAGTACAAAGAGATTGTAGGACAGTGCCTTATCAGCACTTCAAAAAACATTTGGTTAACTCTTATGCACAGTAAGAAAAAACCTGGCTTTAATTAAAGATAGTGAATGTGGAGACTGAAGGAAAAAAAACTTACCAGTTTAACAGCCTCCTGAGCTGCTTCTTTTGTACAAAAAGTGACAAACGCGTAACCTCTATTGAGACCAGTGAGTGGATCCATCATTAGACGAAGATCCCATATCGGTCCAGCTTTCTCAAATAATGGAACAAGTTCATCCTCAAACAGATCTCTTGGGATCTTCCCCACAAATATCTGTAAATTAAACATGAAGTAAAAACCATGGAGAGTTTCTTTAGGAAACCAGATACCTGTGCATTTACTACAAAAGGTACAAGTTTTTAGTTTCTTTACCTCAGTGCCAACAGAAGGCTGCTGACCTGAATAAACGGAATCTGGAGGCGGTCCCCCATACTTCCTCTGTCCAGTGGTCACATCAAGTGTGTAGCCTGTTCTTTCCAAGAGTGCCTTGAAAAGTTCAAAAGTCATTAATACATTTAATTCACAAGACCACACCCATGCATTTCACAGTTAAAAATCAATCTTGTTCAAATCTTTCCCATTTACCTTGGCAACAATCCCTACAAACAGGTTTCTGGTATCTGTTTTAGAATTTCTCCTTTAATGTACCCTGCAGTAGCTCTAATTTCTAGTGAAAATTTCAGGATCCTGCTCAAATTATTTTCTGATCTCCAATTATTTAGTGATTACTGAACAACAAAAAACTAATATTGATCCATCAACAACTTTCAAGACAGGCTCTGTATCTACTCTGCTAGTTATCTCCTAAAAAAATTACTGCCCCTAATTTGGTTGCATTTAATTCTCTCCCAAAGGAGGAACTAGGTAAGTTTCTTCTCCCCCAAGTCTGGATTTTTCACTCAATAAATTCCCTGTACCCCACACTTCAGGTACCCACTGCCACTCTGGGCATTTCACCAACCCTAAATTATACTCCCCAAACTAAGTCCAGAAACTTAGAAGTTACAGGGAAAACATCCTCAATACATCTGACATTCAAGCACCATGCTTCACAGACAACATGGTTCATTCAAAAGTCCAAAATGACTTTGAAAACTTTATCTAACTGCAAGAATGTGAAATAACTTCTACATTTTATCTCCCTAAAAATGAACTGTTAAAATTTACACAACTCCTATTTACTAATCAGAGTGTTAGTTTCTCTTACCCCTTACTATAGGCAAAAAGTGTTAGAAGTGGTCCACTGCTAGCCTAAGGAAAAAAACAAGAATTATTCTCCTCCACCATCTCAACCACAAAGCACAGAACCCCTTTCTAAAGAATAAAATCTAATAATTAGCTGATAAATTCTGAAATAAAAATAAGCTGACACCAAACACAATGACAATCTTATCGAAATGCTGTTAAGTGACCTAGGGTCGCTTCAGTCTCTGGAAATGAAAATGACAAGACAGATTTTATACATCTATGTGAAAAATGTTAAATATCTGTGAAAAAATACTATAGTAAAATAACTATTCCTAAACTCCCACAAACCGCTACATTATCTTAAGCAGTCTTTTTCTATTATGCCCAAATGTTTACTAAAGGATGCAACACTGGGTAACAAAAATAAACTGAAATCTATTACACTACTAAAACATAAATGAAACCGTTAAATGGTTCATCTTCCCTTTTCCCCGTATGTAATCCCTGTTTCTTTCACCTTAATCTTTTTTTCACTTTAGTCTTTATTATGACTCAAATACCTTTTGTATCAATCCCTAAAGGAAAACTTATTCCCCATCAAACATCCTATTAAAAAAAATCCTATAAAAAGTACTGTCTTCTTGCTGTAATTTAAGTCACACTAAAGCTTTAAGCCACTCTCCCCCAAAGAGAACAGAAAAATCACATGAACTAAACTTTACATTTTTAATAAGATTTTAATAATCATAACCCCTAAATGTATATTTAATTAGAATCCACATAATTACATTGGGGACAACTATACTCCATTTCTATGGAGAAAGTTAATTTATAATTCAAACACAATTCACTCACAGCTAGACCTGTGAAAGCCTCAAATTTATGGATGACATGAACAGCTAACTCCTTATTCCAAGTTTCTCTCCTCCCGTACCATTAAAGCATCACTTAGCAGCATTAATAACTGACTTTCTTAAACCGTAACCCTTGGTTCAAGAGCACTAGTAAGAGCATCAGATTAAAACTACTATGATCACCATTATTTTCTATGAACTAAAAACCAAAACAAAGATCAAAACCGAGCTGCATTTGAGTCCACTTACCATTCTATATGACCTTAATGAAAAAAAAAACAGAACTTCACTCCCAGCCTGTTTCTTCATTTACATTTCTACACTAATCAATTTTATTGATAAAAGCTGCCTTTAGAAATGAACAAATTAGCCTTAAAATCAACAGTAATAGAAGAGAAAAAAGATAGTGTTAAAAATTCTAATCCATTTAATTTGGGGTTTGAGAATTCTAAAAACAGTCAACTGTTAAAGGTACACTCCCCACCCGTAGTGGAGTGACCTGATCCCCTCCCATTTTTGTTCCACTGTCATTATTCTGGACTTGCAGCTTTTCAGAAAACCTTTAGAAGTATGGCAGATGTATTTTAAGTGTTTTCCTTAGAATACCAATAGCACTGATTTAAGCCATAACTCAATAACAAGAAAAATTTAAAAATGAGTTGTTCTAGAAACAAATAACTAAAGGCAGGAAACTTTCCAAAAAATAGTAATAGAAAAGATTAACAAATTATCTCATTGTTATTAACTCTCAACATCTTAAAGAAACACACCCATTTCACATCCAAGGAGTATTCAGCAAAGCTAGAAAAGAGTTAAGAACTTCAAAACTGAAGGGAATTTTTTAAAAAAGTTTTTAAGACATACCTTAATTTTTTTTTTAATTTTTTTATTCTTATGTTAATCCCCAAGGACATACCTTAATTTTTGCCTCATCTGGTCCTTTGCTAGAATCCGCTACTTTGGTCCCTTGTTTTTCTCTCTGCCTATAAGTCTTCATGACTCCACATAAAAAGGCACTTTTGTTCTACAAAAGAATTTTCCAAATGTATTTAACAATTACTGTCTTATCTGTATCTAATCAAATAAACTATTTCAAAACTACTCATGTTTATTTTATTTACACTGAAATTAGCATTACCTGAACATGAGAGAGATCACTGTCTTTAAACTGCTGAAGAACTGCCAATGCGCCGTCTTCATTGAATTCTTTTAAAGCTTCGATAGCTCTTTCATCTAAATCACTATGTGCAACCAGCCCTGGAGAAGAGAAAACTTAATTAGTTGTCAACTTTAATATTTTTGGAAACTTTTTTTTTTAAGAAACCATGATTGCCAATACAGGTACATGCTTGCCAACTAAGAATTCTTCCATTTCCCTTATCTATATATAATGAGAAACACACATACTTTAGTCATTCTGAACTGCAATCTCAACTAAATAAGGCCTCTCAACCACACTTGCAATAATGAATCAACTTCTTTTACATCATGTTGTGTCTAAGTCACATAGTTCTGAAGGCTAAATATTTCTACAGTAAATATATAAGCTTACAAATCCTAAAATCAACCAACAAAGTACCAAGCATGACAACTGAACCTCTACTCAATTTCAAATACCACTAGAAAAAGCAACAGCCACACCAAGACAGACAGACTACAAGTCTACAGTTACCAAGTTATTTAACAAGAATCCTACTATAAAAATACCCCCAAAAAGTCACATGGCCTGTTCCCAACATTTAGCAGCTGTTGCTACCATCATATACTTATCCATCTGGCCAGCCAGCCTTTACCTCCTAACCTTTCCTTCTTCCCTCCCTCTATACACCTAAACCTCTAGTTCACAACTATCACGACAAAGCAAAACTCTAGTTCCCACACTTATTGGAAACCACAAAAAGTTGCTATTTTAGCTCAAAGCCAGAAATCCAATAGAAAAATTTCATAATATAATTTTGCAAGTGTTAGTTCTTACCTGCAACGTAAATTTCATCTAGTTTTTCAGCAACTTTCTGTGGTAAACCAGCATCAAGCAATGTCTGAAAATTTTCTGAATGGATAACTGCAGAAGTAGTATCCATGGGCTCTTCAGTACCATTTCCATTAACATGTTCTGTAGCCATGTTTCCAGAGATCTGTTCAAACGCAATAAGCAAAATTAAACTAGGATCTTCAAAAAGGGTAGAGGAAATATAAGAGCCCCAATCTTTACTTTCTCTACCAATTTCTACACCAGCCAACCTGCGCCTCCCTTTAAAAAAGCCTTACAGTCACTATCGCCTGACAAGCCAGATTTGGAGCGCGGGGCACAGGAGGACAGATTCACTATGTTTTTCCTTAGCACCACCCCTGACTCACCTGCTAACACTCCCTAGAAAAAACCATATTACAAATGGAGCCCAATCAGCAGGAGGACGAGCCAGCGTGCCACATACAGCTGTGCCCGTACAGAGAATGAGGTGTGTGGAGAAAGCAAAGCTGGGCTTCTCTCTCTCAAAGGTAAACCCCCAAAGTGCGCGCTTTTCCCGCCTGCCGCTTATAGATCAGTAACAACAGCCAGCGAAGAACAAAGCGCTCACACAAGCTACCTTCCTACCACCCAATTTCTCCACCCTTCACCCCCGCACCCCAAAGCCCGCCCCCGACTCCGCACCCATAGCGGCAGCCTCACCGCTGCGGCCACCAGGAGCCCATTAGAAACACGTGCTCTGCGCCTTCAAATGTCCTACAACTTCCTTCAACGGAAACCCACCGAGTCCCAGGCCAAGACGACCATCACCGGCTCCCAACGTCAACCTGAAGCCAAGATCGGAGCCCCCAGAAAGCAGTAGCAGCACAATCTCTCCCCTCCACACCGAGGCCGCGGCGGCGCCAGGCCACAAGCTCTCCCCCCCCCCCCCCCAGCGCCGCCGTCTCCGCCGTGACACATGGCTCTCTCCGCCCCGGGCGCCGGCGACCCCCGGCCGCCCGCCCGCCCCGCCGAGACGTGAGCCGCGGCGCATGGTGCAAGCCCCCACCCCTCGCCCGTCCGTGCAGTGACTGCGGCGCCGGGGCCAGCTGTCCCACCCCCGGCCCGGCAACCCGGCGGAATGAGGGCGTTCCGCGAACTGCCTAACGCCCGCCGGACCGCGAGCACCACCCAAGCTCGCCGCGCGGCTGCGGGACGGGACCCGCTCCTCTCCGCCCACTCCCG
Source organism: Mirounga leonina (assembly GCF_011800145.1). Taxonomy (NCBI): domain Eukaryota; kingdom Metazoa; phylum Chordata; class Mammalia; order Carnivora; family Phocidae; genus Mirounga; species Mirounga leonina. The sequence continues at coordinate 44,231,019 of NW_023270807.1, forward strand.
CGCCGCGACGACGGCCACGACAGCACCAACTCCGCCGCCGCTCGTGGTCCGCGCGGGCCATGGGGCCGCCTCCTCCCTGGAGCGCCGCAGACAAAGCCCGAACGGCGGCAGCACATGGAGAAGAGGAGGAAGTGGCGGCGCGGGCCGCGGCCTACTCTCAAGCAGCCCCAGTCAACGTGCTCCCCCTTGGAATCCATTTTCCAGAAAAGCCGGTTTCTCCCCACTCCTCCTTCTCCCAGCTCACTCCACAATGTCACGGTGCTCCCCTCCCAGACCCGGGTCCAGGCGGTCGTTACCTCCCCGTTGGGCTGCGGCGGAAGAATCCTGTCCGAGGAGATCGGGTTGCGGGAAACGCGTGCTCGCTGCTCCCTGTGTCCGGCGCGAGTGGAGCTGTTGTAAAATGGCGGCCGAAGCTCACGCCGCTGGCAGCAAACCCGATCCAGTTCCACTCGCCTCCGAGCGCGCTCCCTGTGCGCGCGCGCGCGCCCGCGTGACCCCCCCCCTCCCTCCCCTCCCTCGCGCGTCCGCTTCTCTCACTCACTCGCTCTGCCCCTGCCCTCCTCCAGCTCCTCCTTCTCCCCCTAGCACCACCACCAGCCTCCGTCCGGCTCCTTTCTCGGCCTTTCTTCTTCCCCTCCCTGCTCCTTTCCCCCACCAGTTCCAGTGTCGTCCGCGGCCGCTCAGGCACGAGTGGCCGCCTTTCCCCTCCTCGCTCGAACGCTCGCTCACACCCTCCCTCGCTCGCTCTCTCGACTCCGTCCCCCAGTCCCAGCCGAGTCGGCTCCTCTCTTTCTCTCTCCCGCGCTGACGTGACGACGTAGCCTACGCCTCGGGACGCGCGCCCGCGGGCTCCGCCCCCACGCCCCGCCACCTCCCTTGCTCCTCACCTCCCGGGGGTGGGGGGCGCGAGACCCCGCCCTTCCGCTCCAGCGGCGACGGAGGGGCCGACAGTGAATGAAAGGCCCGCCCCTTCCCCTCCCGGCACTCCGCCTCCCTCTCGCCTCCAGCGGGGTGGGCCGGCTCAGCGTGTCCCAGTCGTTCTCCTTTGTCAGGAGACAGGCATCTCCCCACCCCGCCCCACCCCACCCCCACCGCAGCACCACGCGCACGCCACCCCCACTGAGCTCCCACCCGGCCCACCCCCCGCCCCGTCCCGGGCCGGCGGGGCGGGGGGGCGCGGAACGCTATCGCAGCTCCCGGAGGGCACCCACCGGTCCGTGCGCGCCCGGCCCCCACCCCCGGCGCCGCGGCCGCGCAGCCGTTCCCGGCGGTGTCCACGCCGCCGCCACCCCGCGCTCTTCTCGCTCGGGAAGCTGCAGGCGCACGTGTCCCCCGGGGCGGGGCGAGGCAGACAATGGGACGGCGGGGGGAGGGGAGTGGCGCGGAGACCCGTAGACCTTTGGTTAACCTACATGGTGGGACCCGAGTGCGGGAGTCGCGCTGGGGAGAGCAGGTCTCCCCAGCCGGACAATGGGACCTCCGGCGGCCCCGCGCCCGCGCGGCTTCACTTTCGCGTAAACCTTGGGCGGAGGGAGGGGCGCCCATGGCTCGGACGAGGAAACCCTGGCTGCTTTTGAGGGGGAACCGGGCTGGCTCCAGTGGAGCCAGAAGCGACTCCGGCCGTGGGATGATAGAAAGGCCAGATTTGGAAGCGAAACCGCCCGGTGGTGAAGAGTTGTGCAATAGTCTGTTTGAGTCCCTGGCCTTTTAAGCAGTATAAGGGCTTCCTCAGCACAGTTTGAGCAACTTGAAGCAGCACAAAAGCTGCGTGGTTAGGGCAACTGTGAGGAACATATCTGTGTTTCTTTTTTAAAATCTTGGCAACTAATCTTATGTGAAGTGACATTTCCTTGTAGCCATTTACTAGGTATAAGAAAGACAAGACAAAGGCATTAGAATTTCAATCGCGGTTTGGATACTAATTTTATCCAATTCAGCTGTAATGTAATACTGTCCTTTTGATTAAGAAACAAGCTTATTTTTAAGAGCTCACTGGTTCCCGAAATAAGCTCTATGATGTGACAACAAATCAGTGGTTCGAGGAAAAGTTAGATGAGTGCTCTTGAAAGTGCTTAAGCACATAAAATGCCAGTTTATTTTCCAAAGGTAGCTGGATCAAAATATGAAATATTTGACCAAAGTACTACCTAGCCAATCTGTTCAGCAAGGATCTGACATTGCCACTACCTAAAAATCCCGTACTAATTATTAAACATGTATCTGCTATGGTATTTAGCTAATTCAGCAAGGATTTTCGTTTCGATAATCCAAAGGTTAGATAATATTATAAATAAAAAACAACCCAGATGTTTACAAAAATAAAAATAGAGTAATCCTATTAATTAATGAAATGAAAATTGTGGATCTGAACCATCTAACGCTTTTTTAGACCTTCCTGGCGATCAAGTTCCTTAAAGAAAAAAAAAAAAAAGTGCCTCTACCTAGGCAATGTCTTCTACCATATGAACAAGACTCCCAAATTAAAATCTCTAGCTCTTCTCTGACCTCTAATTCCTTTGTCTAATCACCCCCTAGACCTTTAAGTGGATTTTCAGGCCCTTCAAAACAACATTTCAAAACTGACCACATGATCTTCCCCCCCAGTCATATATCCAGAGTTCCCATCTCAGTGAACATCACCCACTTGTATCCAGCAGCATTAGCTGGGAACTAGAGAGTAATACAAGACCCCTTCTCCCTCTCAATGCCATATCAGTTAACCAAAATCTTGTCAGTTCTGTGTCCCTAATGTACCTCCACTTCTCTATATATTGTAGCTAGGGAACAAGTCACCATCAACTACCACCTGGACTAATGATATATAGCCTCCTGACTCATTGACCTTGCAGCTTTCCTAATGCATTTAAAACCCAAGTGTCCCCCCCTCCTCTTTTAATTGCAAATAAGACCCTGTGGAGCATCCACTTAAAATCCTTCGTTAGTTTACCATTTCCTTAGAACAAAAGCAAAAATCTTTAACTAGATCAACAAAGCCCTCCTTGATCTGTCCAACCTATGTCCCCAGCCACATTTCAGGCACTCTTCCAACTTAGCTGGCCTTCTCTCAATTGCGGCATTTCTCAGGTTTGTGCACACTGAGGACCTACACAGAGGAGTGCCTGATACCCTAAACAGACCTGAAGAAAAAAGCAATCAGCCATGCTTTCCATTTGACACCTTTTTGAGTAAAACAATAGTATCATTTTCCTCCTGATCTACAGAACTTATTCCAGGCTTGACTCTAAGAATTACTACTATTACTGAAACATAGGAATACCTAATAATACTAAAAAAAAAAAAAAAAAAAAAAAAGGAACCACACACACACAAAACAAAAATGAAAAATGTAGTAGATTGATGTGGTATATGCCATACCATGTATCTGAAAGATCTGGCATAAGAAAGTGCTCAATAAGTATGTGTTCTTACTTGCTGAATCTTCTTTAGTACTTAGTACAAGATGTTTAGTAAATATTTGCTGAATAAAACCAAAGAATAAGGGGCTGAGACCCAAAAAATCTTGGTCTAATATCAGATCTGCTATTAATGGATAGTGTGTGGTTAAATAAATCATTTTACTTCTCAGAATTTCTATTTCCCCATCTATAAAAAAAGTTCACTGAAACATAATTTTTAAGATCTCTTCGAGCTCAAACATTTTATAATGTATAAAAAAATTCTCAGGGGGGGCACCTGGGTGGCTCAGTCGGTTAAGCCGCTGCCTTCGGCTCAGGTCATGATCCTAGGGTCCTGGGATCGAGCCCCACATCGGGCTCCCTGCTCAGCGGGGAGCCTGCTTCTCCTTCTCCCTCTGCCTGCCTCTCTGCCTACTTGTTCTCTCTCTCTCTGTCAAATAAATAAATAAAATCTTAAAAAAAAAAAAAAATTCTCAGGGGCGCCTGGGTGGCTCAGTCGTTAAGCGTCTGCCTTCAGCTCAGGTTGTGATCCCAGAGTCCTGGGATCGAGCCTGCATTGGGCTCCCTGCTCGGCGGGGAGTCTGTTTCTCCCTCTCTCTCTGCTGCTCCCCCTGTTTGTGTTCCTTCACTCTCTGTGTGTCCAATAAATAAATAAAATCTTAAAAAAAAAAAAATTCTCAAACCCTTTCTCTTTCACTGCTTTAAAAATATTCAAATGTCCTATTTGCCATTTAGAATCTTCCCAATTTGAATCCCAACTTCACTTTAAAGCAAAATAGCCTGCAATTCCCCTTGTAAGGACCTTTTTTCCAAACAAAAGAAACAGCAACAATAACAAAGATTGATAATATCCAATTTGGGAAATCATCCCTAGCATTGATGTGGAGAACTCAACACACATTCACTGTTAGTAAGAAGACAAATTGATAGAACTTTTATACAAAATAATTTGGCTATCATGCTTACTGCAGTATTGTTTGTAATGCTGTACATAAGTGTGCATGTGTGTGTGTGTGTATAAAAATATATATAACCTAGGGGCGCCTGGGTGGCTCAGTCGTTAGGCGTCTGCCTTCAGCTCAGGTCATGGTCCCAGGGTCCTGGGATTGAGCCCCACATCGGGCTCCCTGCTCAGTGGGGAGTCTGCTTCTCCCTCTCCGTCTGCCTCTCTCCCTGCTCATTCTCTCCCTCACTCTCTCTCTCAAATAAATTAAAATATATGTATATTTATATATATATAATGTAACCTAAACATCCAGTAATAGGGTACTGGTTGAATAAATTATAGTGTATTCACATAGTGGATTATTCTGGAGCCATTGAAAATAATGAAGTAGTTATTGATGCCCTAACATGGAAACATATTCAGGTTACATTCTTAAATTAAAAAAAAAAAAAAAAAAGCCACCTACAGAACAAGGTAGAGTGTGACATTTATTCATTCAATTTAGCACCTTCTGTGTACTAAGGCCCATAGTGCACACTAGGCTTACAATGATGTACATCAAGATAGACATGGGTGATCCCTGACTTATGAAGCTTGCATGTCTGTATGTATGTGTATAACCAGGTAAGCATAGATATAAAGATTTTTGTTTCTATAGAAAATAATTACAATTATAAAGAAAGATGGTGTGGAGGGAGACCATCACTTTTTACCTCATACACTTTGGTGATACTTATTACAATAAATACATGTTTTTATTTTTTTATTTTATTTTATTTGAGGGGGTGGGGTGAGGGGCAGAGGGAAAGGGAGAGAGAATCCTAAGCAGGCCCATGCCCAGCATGGAGTCCAACATGGGGCTCAATCTCATGACCCTGAGATCATGACCTGAGCTGAAATCAAGAGTCAGACACTAAACCAACTGAGCCACCCAGGCACCCCTAAATATGTGTTTTTAAAAAGTTAATTATTGTGCTCACTTCAGCAGTACATATACTAAAATTGGAATGATACAGAGAGGATTGGCATGGCCCCTGCACAAGGATGACATGCAAATTCGTGAAGCATTCCATATTTTAAAAAAATAAACTTTAAAAATTAAAAAAAATAAAAGTTAATTATTTATGTACCACATTACTGTCTTTTCATCCATGAAGTAGTAAAAAGGTTAATTTCATTGCAGTTACTGAAAGACAAGCATATAGGCACACCTGTTTGAATTTTTTGCTATCCAAAATTCTTGCACTTAGTGCTATACTGTTTAGGAAAAAAAATCATATTTTCTTCTTTTCGATGTTTCCTAAACTTTCTTCAATTACCATATATTAATGTGGTAATGGATAGGGGACGCTAGAATTAATATGGGAAAAATCCATAATACACCATCATTCTTTCCACAGAATCATAAAAACTAGAGTCAAAAGAGACTGGAAGTTATTCAAGTCCATCTTCCTAGTAATCAAGATAGTTTTTTGGAAAAAAAAAAAAAGTGGATTTTTTTCCCTTTTTAAAAAATTGATTTTTTCCTTAAAAAAAGTTTTCTGCAACATCTCTGACATCTTATCTTTATGGTAATTAAAAGACTGATGTGTTAATATTTAAAACATCTGCTTTGCAAAGACACTGCCAAGAGAATGAAAAGGAAATCTACAGATTGGAGAAAATCTTTGCAAAGCACGTATCTGTTAAAGGACTAATATCCAAAATATACAAAGAACTCTGGGGTGCCTGACTGGCTCACTCAGTGGAGCATGTGACTCTTGATCTTGGGGTTGTGAGTTCAAGCCCCATGTTGGGTATAGAGATTACTCAAAAATTAAGTAGTTAATTAAAAATAAAAAAATTTAAAAATCTTAAAAAAAACACAAAATATACAAAGGAGTCTTAAAACTCAACAATAAGCAAAGAACCCAAACCCAATTAAAAGCTGAGCAAAAGACCTGAATAGATACCTCACCAAAGAAGATATACAGATGGCAAATAAACATATGAAAAGATAAATCAACATCACATATCATTAGGGAATTGCAAATTAAAATAATGAAATACTACTACACACCTATTATAGCCAAAATCCAAAACACTGACACTAAATGCTGGCAAGGATGTAGGGCAACAGGAACTTTTATTTATTTATTTTTAAAGATTTATTTATGGGGCAGGAAGAGAGTGCAAGTGGTTGGGGAGGAGGAGCAGAGGAAGAGGGAGAGAAACAGACTCTCCGGTAAGTGTGGAGCCTGATGCAACACTCGATCCCAGGACCCTGAGCCGAAATGAAGAGTCAGAAATTCAACCAACTGAGCCACCCCAGGTTCCCTGGGCAACAGGAACTTTTTTAATCATTGCTAGTGGGAATGCAAAATGGTATAACCACTTTGGAGGACAGTTTGGCAGTTTCTTACAAAATTAAACATACTCTTATCATATGATTCAACAGTTGTATTCTTTGATATTTACTCAAATGAGTTGAAAACTTAAGCCCACACCAAAAACAAAACAAAACAAAAACACCAAAAACAACAACAAAAAGCACACATGATGTTTTGTTTTGTTTTGTTTAGGGGAGGAGGGGCACCGGGAGAAGGAGAGAGAGAGAACCCCAAGCCAACTCCATGCCCAGCATGGAGCTCAACATGGAGCCCAACACAGGCTCATAACCCTGAGATCATGACCTGAGCCGAAATCAAGAGTTGGACACTTAACCAACTGAGCCCCCCAGGTGCCTCCAAAAATGCACATGATGTTTACAGCAACTTTATTCACATTGCCAAAACTTGGAAGCAATCAAGATGTCCTTCAATAGGTGAATGGATAAACAAACTTTGGTATTTATATAATGGAATAGTATTCTGTGCTATAAAAAAATAAACTATCAAGCCATGAAGAGACATGGAGAGATCTTAAATGCACATTGCTAAGTGAAAGAAACCAATCTGAAAGGGCTGCAAATGTGCGATTTCAGCTGTATGACATTCTGGAAAAGGCAAAGCTATAGAAAAAGATCAGGGGTTGTCAGGAGATCAGAAGGTGGGAGGGATAGATAAACAGGTGGAACACAAGGAGTTTTTAGGGCAGTGAAACTATTCTGTGTGATACTATAATGTAGGATACAGGTCATTATACATTTGTCAAAACTCATACAATGTACTGCATAAAAGGTGAACACTAATGTTAATTGTGGACTTTAGTTAATAATAATGTATCAATATTGGTTTGTCAATTGTAACAAATGTACCAACAATCACACAATCTTAACACTGGGGTAGAGGAGGGCTTGGGGAGGGAGTATATGGAAACTGTATTTTCTGCTCATTTTTCTTAAACCTAAACATGCTCTTAAAAATAAACTCTATTAATTAAACATGTTAATGTTTTAAATATACTTGAAATACTAGACATTCTTTCTATTGCTTTTAGCTTTCTTTTCTTTTATTTATTTTTTTTAAATTAGAAATCCAATCTCAGGGGCACCTGGCTGGCTCAATCAGAAGAACATGTGACTCTTGATCTCAGGACTGTGAGTTTGAGCCCCACATTGGGTGTAGAGATTACTTAAATTAAAAAATAAATAAATAAATAAATAAATAAATAAATAAATAAATAACTTAAAAAAAAAAAAAGTCCAGTCTCATTTTAGCTGTTTGCATTTAACTTTTACAATGAAAAGTGATGGATTAAATTATAAGAAGCCAACTTATACAAGTAACTAAAAAAACAACAAGGATTATGTAAACATAACCATAATGGTTTTATCAAAGTATTCCCACTCTATTCTGAATGGAGTCCCAGAATACAAGCAATCTTTGGTGTTCAGATTTTCATGATGAATCATGACACAGAAGAGGAAAATATAGTGATAATTCTTACACTGAACATGTCCATCATGGTGTGTCTCAAAGCTCTTTTCAAGGGTAACCTTACCCAAAGCCCCTGCTAAGGGAGCAGCCTAGGCTGTCAGAGTTTTACTCTAAAACACCACTCAAACTTGCCTTGCTAGAATTAATTAAACCAGCATCAGGCACCAGACCATTCCTAGAGGAAAACCAAAGAGAGTCAGTGTCGTGAGGAGGGAGTTAGAGCTGGGCTATGAGAGTCATGTCAAACTAAAATTATAAGGAAACAAAAACCATAAATAAGAAGCTAGGAGGAGGGAAAAATGAAGGGGGGAATCGGAGGGGGAGATGAACCATGAGAGACTATGGACTCTGAGAAACAAACTGAGGGTTCTAGAGGGGAGGGGGGTGGGGGATGGGTTCACCTGGTGATGGGTATTAAAGAGGGCACGTACTGCATGGAGCACTGGGTGTTATACACAAACAATGAATCATGGAACACTACATCAAAAACTAATGATGTAATGTATGGTGATTAACATAACATTAAAAAAAAAAGCCTAGGTAAAAGTTTCATGTTTAGGGGCGCCTGGGTGGCTCAGTTGGTTAAGCGACTGCCTTCGGCTCAGGTCATGATCCTGGAGTCCCAGGATCAAGTCCTGCATCGGGCTCCCTGCTCAGCAGGGAGTCTGCTTCTCCTTCTGACCCTCCCCCGTCTCATGCTCTCTCTCTCTATCTCATTCTCTCTCTCAAATAAATAAATAAAATCTTAATAAAAAAAAGTTTTGGGGCGCCTGGGTGGCTCAGTCAGTTAAGCGGCTGCCTTTGGCTCAGGTCATGATCCCAGGGTCCTGGGATCGAGCCCCACATCAGGCTCCCTGCTCCGCGGGAAGCCTGCTTCTCCCTCTGCCACTCCCCCTGCTTGTGTTCCCTCTCTTGCTGTGTCTCTCTCTGTCAAATAAATAAAATCTTTAAAAAAAAAAAAAAAGTTTCATGTTTAGGGGTGCCTGCCTGGCCAAAGCATGGAACTCTTGATCTCAGGATTGTGAGTTCAAGCCCCACATTGGACATGGAGCCTACTTCATATAAATAAATAAAACATTAAAAAAAAAAAAAAAGAAGCTAGGAGGAATCCACACACTACATTCATCATTCCACAAACACATTCTGAGTACCAAATTATGTGCCAGGCACTGAATCACAAATTCACAAGGTGAATTAAGCAGAAAATGTCTCTTGCCTTCATGGAAACCACAGCTAAGTAAGGAAATTAATTAATTAATTAATTAAACAAATAAACAAAACATTTATAAAATGTGATAAATGCAAAGAAGAAATTAGCATAATATAGTGTTACAGAATAGGGAGGACCTACTTAGGCTCGTCAAGGAAGGCCTTTCAAAGGAAGTGATGTATAAACTAAGACCTGAAAGAGTAAACCAAGGAAAGTGAGGAATAAAGGGGAGCTGGAAGAACATTTCAAGCACAATGAATAGTATTGTGAAAACCCTGAGAGGAGAAAGAGCTTGGTCTTTACTAAAAGGAAGCTACTGTGGCTGGAGTATATTTGGTCAGGGAAATAGTGGCTCAAGATGAGTTTGGAGAATTCGGCAGGAGTGGAGCCAAATTACACAGGACTATGTGAGTAAGTGCAATGGGAAGCCATTGAAATTTTTCACATGTTTAAAATTAGTATTTAGGGGCGCCTGGGTGGCTCAGTCGTTAAGCGTCTGCCTTCAGCTCAGGTCATGATCCCAGGGTCCTGAGATTGAGCCCCGCATCAGGCTCCCCGCTCCGCATCGGGCTCTGCGCTCCATGGGAAGCCTGTTCTCCCTCTCCCACTCCCCACTGCTTGTGTTCCCTCTCTTGCTGTGTCTCTGTCAAAAAAAAATAGATAAAATCTAAAAAAAATAAAATAAAATTATTATTTAGAAACAGAATTGATATTGGGGGTTAATGATGGAAATGTAACCAGGGAAAAGAATGAAGTTACTTGGACAAGGGTATTGCAGAGGAAATAGAAAGAGGTGGGCATATTCAACAATGTATTTTGAGCCCAAGTTTGCTAAGGACTCAGTAGTGGACTGAAAGTAGGGAGTTAAGGTGGAAATTAATGGATATTGATGCTATTTATTGAGTTGAGGAATTCTGAGAGAATAAGATTTCAGGAGTGTATCCGGAATCAGGGAAGCAGAACCACTATGAATATTACAAAATGAGTATATTATAGGAATAAGAATTAATATGATAGGGCACCTGGGTGGCTCAGTCATTAGGCGTCTGCCTTCAGCTTGGGTCATGATCCCAGGGGCCTGGGATAGAGCCCAGCATCAGGTTCCCTGCTCAGCGGGAAGCCTGCTTCTCCCACTCCCCCTGCTTGTGTTCCCTCTCTCGCTGTGTTTCTCTCTGTCAAATAAATAAATAAAATCTTAAAAAAAAAAAAAAAGAATTAATATGATGGGAGAAGCTAGGAAATCAATGATTCAAAAGGGAAAGTTGGAGAATGAGAGCTGACTCCCTAACCAGCCCTCCTGAAGCCTGGGTGAATAAGGGAGACCTTGCAGGGGAATCTGGGACCAGAAAGGAGAACTAGTGGAGAGCTATAGGGAAGGCTGTTCCATGGCTGGTGGCAGGCCAGGAGTCACTGTTGGTTAGCAGGATTAACAGTTGGGAAAAAGATCTAGATGCAGACCAAGGGAGGCAGAGACTAAGCTGAAACCACACAGCACCTGTGCATCTGTTTTCCACTACATTTAACCAAATTCACACAAACTTTTATTACTACTATTTAATACTATTTAATGTTTAAATTAATGTGAGGCTTGAACTCACACCCTGTAATCAAGAGTCACATGCTCTATCAACTGAACCAGCCAGACACACCTCTTTTGTTTCTTTTAATCTAGAACCAAACTCTAATATCAAAGCCACTAGCCACATGTGGCTATTCAATTTAAAATAATTAAAACTGAATACAGTCTAAAATTCAGTTCCTTGGCGCGCCTGGGTGGCTCAGTTGGTTAAGCGACTGCCTTCAGCTCAGGTCATGATCCTGGAGTCCCTGGATCGAGTCCCACATCAGTCTCCCTGCTCGGCGGGGAGTCTGCTTCTCCCTCTGACCCTCCCCCCTCATGTGCTTTCTTTCATTCTCTCTCTCTCAAATAAATAAATAAAATCTTAAAAAAAAATAAAATAAAATAAAATTCAGTTCCTTAATCACACTAGCTTCCTATCAAGTGCTCAATAGCCACCGGTGGCTAGTGAATATGGTATTGGATAGCATTGATATAGAACATTTCCATCACTACAGAAAGTTCTATCAGATGTCACTAATCTAGAACAATCCACTTGCATTTTCAATTAACTTGTTATAAAGTATTTAGGGGCCCCTGAGTGGTACAGTCGGTTAAGCGACCGACTCTGTTTCCAGTGGGTCATGATCTCGGGGTCCTGGGATTAAGCCCAGAGTTGGGCTCTGTGCTCGGCATGGAATCTGCTAGAGATAATCTCCCTCTCTACCTCTGCTCCTCCCCATGCTTGAGCGTGCGTTCTCTCTAAAATAAATAAATAAAATCTTAAAAAAAAAAAGTATTTAAAGCCATGTTAATGGATACAATTAGGTAGAATGTAGAAGAGTAGGAAGAGAACGAGGACAGGAAGTCTAAGCTTTAAGTCCTGGTAAAGCTCAATTTATAGAGAATAAGTAAAGAAGGAGCAGCCTGTAAAGGAAATGTGAGATGGAATGGCCAGAATGGCAGAAGAAAAAACAAGAGAGTGTGAGGTTTCACAAAAGAGAAGAGGGTATTTAAGGAAGTGGAAGGAATCAGTTATGTTGAATGAATGTGGTTAAGAGTTTAGACTGGAACAGAAATGGGATCTTAAGCAGAGCAGCTTCATTTACAACATAAGGGCGAGAGCCAGCCAGGAGGCAGTGACAGGGAAGAGGAGGCAACGTATCTGGACTGCTCTTTCAAGACCTTTGAGAAAGGACCCAGAAAGATGCGCGGTTGCTTAAGGAAGATTTGAGTTCCAGACAGGGGTTATTGTTTTGCCTCGTTTGGTTTGCTTGTTTTGGTTTTTAATTTGCGAAAAGCAAACTTATATACCTGTGGATAAAATCCAATAGAAAGAAAAAGGTTGAGGATGCAGGAGAGAGAGGAGTTGAACAAAGGAGTAAGGCTTCTAGAAGGTAAGTGTGAAGGGAATGGATGTAAATTGTAGAGAGAGAGGGAATAGGCCAATGGGAAGCAGGAGAAAAATAGAGCAAAACTTCAGAGATAGGCAAAGATACTCTGAAAAAGAAAGGCCATATACAGCAAGAGAGGAGACACAGAGTTGTCAGTCCCTTGAGCCTCCTGGGTCCTGTTGTCCCTCCAGGTCCAATTCCTGTGAGTGCTGACAGGACAATCATTCCATCACTGCATCTCAGATTCCTCGGTTCCCCCCTAATGCTCACCCCTCTCCCATGTATTAAAGTAACAATCTATTTGGCTAAATTGAGTTCCTTGATCAAGCACAAAAGGACCCAATTAGAATATACCATTTAAGATTGAACAATTTATATGAATCAATTGCACTACTTTGTCTATTTCTTCACCATAGCTGATAAAATGTGACATAATTGACTAGTTTTTCTTTCCTTGTATATGCATAATGATTTCTGAAGTGGTTGAAAGGCCAGCAAAAAAAGTGTGAGGAAATAAAAGTCCTAGGTAACTGGGTCACAGAATCTTCCAAGAAAAGAAAGATCATCATATAGTTTATCAGACTGCTAACTGGTATATCTGAAGAGTTTTGTTTGTATTTTAAATATATTTATTGTTTTATAAAATTATAAATAATTATAAAAATAATGTGCTCTTAATGAAAATTCAAGCATCATATAAATATATAAAATAAAAGTAAAAATGTCTTAGAACCTCATTGCCAGGGATGATTACTGTACAAAAATACAATCTTCTGATTTTTATCTCTCTACACTTGATCTTAGCCAAAAGGCAGAGAAGCAACGATTTTTATCTCTCCAGATACTAATATTATATTCATATATTTGACAATAATGGTCTCATATCATATACATAAAATTTTACTCATATAACATCCTTTTTCACTTAATATGTATATTTTGTACACCTTTACCTACTTTTCACAATCATCATTATTGTAATGTTACACTCTTACAGTAATATACTGTTACACTTCAACTGACTGATAGAATTTCAACATATAAAGCATATAGTTTTTTACTAAAGGAACATCCAAAATGCTTGTCCTATATTCAGAAATTAAAACATATCCAAATGACAAGCCTTGTTCACATTACTGATGTACTTAATCTGATTAAAGATCATGGTAATATATATGACTGCTGGTCATTGGTTGCACACAAGTTCAGGAATGCCTTGAATTCTTTTTCAGGATCATGACCTGAGCTGAAGGCAGATACCCAATTGACTGAGCCACCCAGGTGCCCCTGGAAATTCTAGCAATTAAAGTGAAATGTGAAACAAATAAGAAGCATAACCATAGAAAAGAGAAAATATATATATATTATTATTTACATATGATAAGATTGTGTACATTTATAACTGAAAGATCAATACAGCAGCCAGATAAGAAAGCAATCACCAACTCTATTAGATTTCCTATATGACAGCAAACCTGTTAATAAAAATATGGTGGAGAAGACTGGATTCATAATAATGATTTTACATATTTGTGTGTGTGCATATCCACACACATATACATACACAACATATTTAAATGCTTAGTCACCTTTAAAAGGATTATGAAGATCAGGGGCACCTGGGTGGCTCAGGTGGTTAAGTGTCCAACTTTTGATTTCGGCTCAGGTCATGATCTCAGGATCGTGAGATTGAGCCCCATGTCAGGCCTGGTGCTGAGTGTAGAGCCTGCTTAAGATTCTCTCTCTCTCTCTTCCTCTGTCCCTCTCCCCACCCACGTCTCCCTCTCTAAGAAAAAAAAAAAGATCATGAAGATCATATATCAGGAAAATTTTAAAATTATGTTCAGTGATTATAAAAATAAGACTTGGGGGTGCCTGGGTGGCTCAGATGGTTAAGCGTCTGCCTTCGGCTCAGGTCATGATCTCAGGGTCCTGGGATCGAGCCCTGCATGAGGCTCCCTGCTTGGCAGGAAGCCTGCTTCTCCCTCTCCCACTCCCCCTGCTTGTGTTCCCTCTCTCGCTGTGTCTCTCCCTGTCAAATAAATAAATAAATAAATAAATAAATAAATAAAATAAAATAAAATAAAAATAAGACTTGTATAAATGGAGAGAAAAACAGATATAAGAGATATATACCCTAAATGAAACTGACTGAATGTTGCAGAAATTGTCAATAGTTCCTAAATAGATTTGGAACAAAAGCCTCTGGAAATGAAGTTACCAATATATGTCAAGGATTTTAAAATGATAATATTCCTTGATCTAGTAATAATTTTGCTTCTAGGGCTTTATCCTAAGAAAATAATCATAGGCCTTGAAAAGATTTAAGTACAATGTGATGCATATATAATAGTGTAATCTATTTTACATAGAAAATAGAAAACGTGTGGGGTACCAGGCTGGCTCAGTTGGTAATCTGACTCTTGGTCTTGGGGTCATGAGTTTGGTCCCATGTTTGGTGTAGAGATTACTTTAAAAAAAAATAGAAAATGTGTTTTTAATTCAGTGCAAGATTATTTGTTGAGCACTTCCTATATGCCAGATTCTGTGCTCAACAATAGAGGTAAAGATAAATAAAACAGTCATTGTTCCTTCCCACATAAGACCAAAAGTCAGTTAAGCAGTTATACAACCTGGTGATGAATTCAACGCTAGGGGAAGGGATGATGTTGGAGTCCTTAGGAAGAGTGACTTACCTGAATATAGGGGTCAGAGAAGGCTTCCCAAGGAGGTGATGTCTGTACTGAATCCTCAAGGCTGAGGAGGTGTTATCTAAGTGAAGAGATAGAGAAAGAATGTTCCAGGCTAAAGGAAAACATAGGCAAGTGCTGGGGTAAGAAACATGCCTTCTAGAAATGGAGAAAAGGTCACTGCAGTTAGAATGCAAAGTGCTTAGATAAGCAGAAGGCAGGACTGGGGAAGGAAAATTAATTGCAAGATGTGATTGTGGAGAGATAATCTACAACCAGATTATGAAGGCCTTTACCATCTGGAACTGAGGCTTTCACACTTTTTTGACCATGATTCAAAGAAAAAGATATAGTTCATAACGCCACCAATTTATAAATTTCATAGATATGTATATATGAACCATATTCCATGACAATATTATTACTATGTGCAAAGCACTTCTATATTTTCTATTTCATGTTCAATTTTACTTTTAAAAAATTCTGTCTGCCTCCTAAAAGCCTACTCTGAGCCTTTGTGTGAATTAGAAATAAGCATCCTCTCTGGGCAGGTGCAACTTAGAGACTCCAGGCCTGGCCTTAGAGAGTGAAAAGGGCAGTGGAAAGTGTCTTCATCCAAAGAAGATGCCCCTTCCTCATGGTGGATGAAGTTCCACAGACTTGCCCCTAACATTTGTAAAGCTTAGGGCAAGAATACAAATAGAGGCCCACATCTTAAAGTTGTAGATCAATCTAATTGACTACTAAATAATTGTGTTCTATTCCTCTAACTTGACACATATAATTTCGTAATGACCTAAAAGACCAAGTTCAAATTCAAAATTCTTGGACTCAGAGTTCAGTGTTGGCATATAATTTCAAGCCTGGTCTCCTTCTATTTCTACTTCCAAGTCATCCCCTACCAAAAAGGGCCTTGTTCATATACATGTGGACATCTTGATCCACTTGTCTTAGTTCTATTCACCATTCCCTTTCCCCCAGCAAACAATTAGAAAGTGGATTCAGAACTATTTGGATAGGGAATTCTATGGTCCTGGGTATCTGAACCCAATGGGGTTTTTGTATGAAAGTGGCATTGCCTGAGGACCCCAAGAGCAGGGTCCTCTAAAGCCTTGCTACTCAAAATGTGGTCTACGGACCAGCAGCATGAGCATCACATGAAAGCTTACAAAAATGAAGAATCTCAAAGGGGTACCTGGCTGGCTCAGTGGGTACAGCATATGACCCTGATCTTGGGTTGTGAGTTCAAGCCGCATGTTGGGTGTAGAGATTACTTTAAAAAGTAAAACCTTTAGGGGCACCTGGGTGGCTCAGTTAGTTAAGTGCCCAACTCTTGGTTTCGGCTCAGGTCATGATCTCGTGGTCATGGGATCGAGCCCCGCGTTGGGCTCTGTGCTCAGTGTGGACTCTGCTTCAGATTCTCTCTCTCTTTCCCTCCCACTCTCTCTGTCTGTTTCTCTCTCTCAAGTAAATAAATAAAATCTTTTTAAAAAATCTTTTAAAAAATGCAGAATCTTGGGCCTCATCCCAAATCAACCAAATTGGAATCTTCAGTTTAACAAGACCTCTAGCTGATTTGCATGCACTTTAAAGTTAAGAACACTATCAAGCAAGGAGGTCAGGCCAGGGGCCTCTCCTTGATCTAAGGTCAGTATTGTACCACATGTCAGGGTGCAAAGCAGGTCAGGCAGAGTACAAGCTGGATTTCAGATCCCTTTCTCCTCCTTGAGCATCCTTGTGTAGAGTGCAACTGTAGGGTAAGGTTTTGGCAAGTTTCAGAAAGGCTTTCTTTCTTTCTTTCTTTCTTTCTTTCTTTCTTTCTTTCTTTCTTTCTTTCTTTCTTAAAGATTTTATTTATTTATTTGACAGAGAGAGACACAGAGAAAGAAGGAACACAAGCAGAGGGAGTGGGAGAGGGAGAAGCAGGCTTCCCGCTGAGCAGGGAGCCCGATGTGGGGCTTGATCCCAGGACCCTGGGATCATGACCTGAGCCAAGGGCAGACACTTAACGACTGAGACACCCAGGTGCCCCTATTTATTTATTTTTATTAAAGATTTTCTTTATTTACTTGACAGGGAGAGACACAGCAAGAAAGGGAACACAAACAGGGGGAGAGGGAGAGGGAGAAGCAGGCTTCCTGCTGAGCAAGGAGCCTGATGCGGGGCTCGATCCCAGGACCCTGGGATCATGACCTGAGCCAAAAGCAGACGCTTAATGACTGGGCCACCCAGGCACCCATCAGAAAGGCTTTATACAAGAAAATGACTTAATAATATTTACAAGTTGGTTCAGTCTAGCTGTAGGATAGATTGGTGAGCAACAACCTGAGCTGGCTACATAATTTCCTGAGTCTAGTACAAAATGAATATGTAGAGCTTCTTGAAAAAAACAGGAAAAATGTGGTGTTAAAGGTACTAAAATATAAAGCTTTTTCATTCTTCCGCAGTCTTTCTCTTCACTTGTCATAATGTTTTCTACTTGTTATCTAACATTTTAAATAGAGAAAAATTAAGAATTTAAATTATTAGCATAAATTTTACCATTCATCTTTATATTGTGCAAAGCCAGCTCTAGATGCAAATATAAGAACAGTTAACTCATATGAAGAATCATTGAAATTATACAATTTGTATTTCATAACTGGTACATGCTTATGTATTTTGTTCTTTCAGAACAGTGGAAACACTGTACAAATCAGCTCAAATTTATCTTTCACTTTTTGATAGGTACATATTCTACCAATACTCTATCTTTGGAATACTTTTGAGTAAGGAGAGTCTGGAAGGAAAAGTAAGTATGGGTTTGCCCTTTCCCTTTCCTTCTATTCCATTTTCAGCATAAATTCTGAGTTAACACAGGGAAGTAACATGAATTTTTAAAAAGGGTATCATGGGGGGCGGAGCAAGATGGCGGAGGAGTAGGAGACCTGGATTTCATCTGGTCTCAGGAATTTAGCTGGATAGGGATCAAACCATTCTGAACACCTACAAAGATCGAAGAAAAGAATAGCAACAACTCTCTCATCAGAAAAGCGACCACTTTCTGGAAGGTAGGACGTGCGGAGAAGTGAATCCGAGGCGATATTCGGGAGGATAGACGGCGGGGAGGGGCCTCCGTCGGCCGCTTATGGCAAGTGATAGAACCACGGAGCACAAAACCGGAACTTTTAGAAGTCTGCTCCACTGAGGGATGTTGCTCCAGTGGCTAAGCGGGGGGTGGAACCTCACGGGACAGTGTGGTCTCAGGACCCTTGGGGTCACAGAAAGACCAGGGGTGACTGAGTGCGGCAGAGCTCCCAGGGATCAGAGTGGGGAAGCTGGCTGCAGAGATGGAGCCGAGGCGCAGGCTCTCAGCTCGGGGTTGCCATAATCCGTGATCCACGGCACAGTCGGGCACCTGCTCCTCCAGCAGGGACCCAACAAGCGGCAGATCCGGGGAGACTCACCTTCCTCCCCTGGGAGGAGCGGCGCGGGAGTGCACCGCAGGGATCTGCTGGGTTTGGAGACTCCACCCGGGGTCGGGTGCCAGAGATAGAAATGCGCGGTCACAGGCCAGGTGAGCACGGAGTGCGGCCGGAGACCGGGGAGACGGGAGTGACTGACGGCTTTTCTCTGGGGGCTCACTGATGGGCGGGGCCCAAGTTCTCGGCTCCTCTGGGTGGAGATTGGGAGGCCGCCATTTTCACTCTTGTCCTCCAAAGCTGTACGGAAAGCCTACAGGGAACAAAAGCTCCTGAGAGCAAACCGGAGCAGATTATTTAGCCCCAACTGGGTAAGGGGAGGGCAATTCCGCCTCTGGCAAAGACATTTGGGAAACATGGCAACAGGCCCCTCCCCCAGAAGATCAACGAGAACAGCCAGCCAAGACCAAGTTTACCGATCAATGAGAATGGCAGAACTCCAGCGCTAGGGGAATAATGCACATAGAATTCATGGCTTTTTTTACCATGATTCTTTAGTCTTTCAAAGTTAATTTTTTTAACTGTCTTTTTTTTTCTTTTTCCCTTTTTCAACCAATATCTTATCAATCCCTTTTTTAAAAAACATTTTTATTCTTCATTTTTAAAGTCATATTCTATCCCTTCATAGTAGTTACCCTTATTTTTGGCATATATATATAAGTTGTTCTCAAATATAAAATTCTCAAATATAAAAATTTGAGATAGGGGCGCCTGGGTGGCTCAGTTGGTTAAGCGACTGCCTTCGGCTCAGGTCATGACCTTGGAGTTCCTGGATCGAGTCCCGCATTGGGCTCCCTGCTGGGCAGGGAGTCTGCTTCTCCCTCTGACCCTCCCCACCTCATGTGCTCTCTCTCATTCTCTCTTTCTGAAATAAATAAATAAAATCTTTAAAAAAATAATTTGAGATAGTTTCTTCTAACAGATCAAAATATACCCTAAATCTCTAGCATATGGTTTTGTTCTACTCTCCTGCCTGATCACGTTCTCTCCCTTTTCTTTTCTTTTTATTTTAAATCCTCTTCTTTCTTTTTTCAAACAACTTCTTATCAATTCCTTTTATAAAATTTTTTATAATTTTCATCATTACAATCATATTCCATCTCTTCATCATATCAAATCTTATTTTTGTACATATATAAGTTTTTCTTTCTTTAAAATTTTGGGAGGCACTTTCTTCTAACAGACCAAAATACACCCAAAATCTAGTGTGTGGCACTGATCTATGCACCAGCCTGATCATATTTGATCATATTCTGTTTTGTTTTGTTCTGTTTTTGTTTGTTTTTATCTTTTTCTTTTTCTTTTCTTTTCTTTCTTTCCCTTTCTTTTCCCCCGGCTTCAGGTCTTTTCTGATTTGTTTAGAGTATATTTTCTGGGAACGTTGTTACCCTATTAGCATTTTGTTCTCTCATTAATCTAATCTCCTCTGGACAAAATGACAAGATGGAAAAAATTACCTCAACAAAAAGAACAAGAGGTAGTACTGACTGCCAGGGACCTACTCAATACGGACATTAGTACGATGTTGGCTCTAGCGTTCAGAATCATCACTTTAAAGATACTAGCTGGGCTTGAAAAAAGCATGGAAGTTATTAGAGAAACCCTTTCTGGAGAAATAAAAGAACTAAAATCTAACCAAGTTGAAATCAAAAAGGCTGTTAATGAGGTGCAATCAAAAAATGGGGGCACTAACTGCTAGGATAAATGAGGCATAAGAGAGAATCAGTGATATAGAAGACCAAATGATGGAAAATAAAAGAGCGGAGAAAAAGAGAAATAAACAACTACTGGATCACGAGGGCAGAATTCGAGAGATAAATGATATCATAAGATGAAACAACATTAGAATAATTAGGATCCCAGAAGAAGAAGAAAGAGAGAGAGGGGCAGAAGGTATATTGGAGCAAATTATAGCAGAGAACTTCCCTAATTTGGGGGAGGAAACAGGCATCAAAATCCAGATCAATGAAACTAGGAGCTGGTTCTTTGAAAGAATTAACAAGATTGATAAACCCCTGGCCAGACTTATCAAAAAGAAAAGAGAAGTGACCCAAATCAACAAAATCATGAGTGAAAAGGAGAGATCACAACCAACACCAAAGAAATACAAACAATTATAAGAACATATTATGAGCAACTCTATGCCAGCAAATTAAATAACCTGGAAGAAATGGATGCATTCCTAGAGATGTATCAACTACCAAAACCGAACCAGGAAGAAATAGAAAACCTGAATAGACCTATAACCACTAAGGAAATTGAAGCAGTCATCAAAAATCTCCCAAGAAACAAAAGCCCAGGGCCAGATGGCTTCCCAGGGGAATTCTACCAAACATTTAAAGAAGAATTAATACCTATTCTTCTGGAACTGTTCCAAAAAAAAAGAAATGGAAGGGAAACTTCTAAACTCGTTTTATGAGGCCACCATTACCTTGATCCCCAAAGCAGACAAAGACCCCATCAAAAAGAATTACAGACCAATATCCTTGATGAACATGGATGCACAAATTCTCACCAAAATACTAGCCAATAGGATCCAACAGTACGTTAAAAGGATTATTCACCACAACGAAGTGGGATTTATCCCTGGGCTGCAAGTTTGGTTCAACATCCACAAATCAATCAACGTGATACATACATTAATCAAAGAAAGAACAAGAATCATATGATCCTCTCAATAGATGCAGAAAAGGCATTTGACAAAATACAGCATCCTTTCTTAATCAAAACTCTTCAGAGTATAGAGATAGAGGGTACAAACATCAATATCATAAAAGCCATCTATGAAAAACCTACAGCGAATATCATTTTCAATGGGGAAAAACTGAGAGCTTTTCCCGAAGGTCAGGAACATGGCAGGGATGTCCACTACCACCACTGCTATTCAACATAGTATTAGAAGTCCTAGCCACAGCAATCAGACAACAAAAAGAAATTAAAAGCATCCGAATCAGCAAAGAAAAAGTCAAACTCTCACTGTCAGCAGATGATATGATACTTTATGTGGAAAACCCAAAGACTCCACCCCAAAACTGCTAGAACTCATACAGTAATTCAGTAAAGTGGCAGGATATAAAATCAATGCACAGAAAGCAGTGGCATTCCTATACACCAACAACAAGACAGAAGAAAGAGAAATTAAGGAGTCGATCCCATTTACAATTGCGCCCAAAACCATAAGATACCTAGGAATAAATCTAACCAAAGAGACAAAGGATCTGTACTCAGAAAACTATAAAATACTCATTAAAGAAATTGAGGAAGACACAAAGAAATGGAAAAATGTTCCATGCTCATGGATTGGAAGAACAAATATTGTGAAGATGTCAATGCTACCTAGAGCAATCTACACATTAAATGCAATCCCCATCAAAATACCATCTGGAGATGGTGGAGAAAGGGGAACCCTCCTACACTGTTGGTGGGAATGCAAGCTGGTGCAGCCACTCTGGAAAACTGTATGGAGGTTCCTCAAAAAGTTGAAAATAGAGCTACCGTATGATCCAGCAATTGCACTACTGGGTATTTACCCCAAAGATACAAAAGTAGGGATCCGAAGGGGTACGTGCACCCCGATGTTTATAGCAGCAATGTCCACAATAGCCAAACGGTGGAAAGAGCCAAGATGTCCATCGACAGATGACTGGATAAAGAAGATGTGGTATATATACACAATGGAATATTATGCAGCCATCAAAAGGAATGAGATCTTGCCATTTGCAAAGACGTGGATGGAACTGGAGGGTGTTATGTTGAGTGAAATAAGTCAAACAGAGAAAGACATGTATCATATGATCTCACTGATATGAGGAATTCTTAATCGCAGGAAACAAACTGAGTGTTGTTGGAGTGGGTGGTGGGGTGGGAGGGATGGGGTGACTGGGTGATAGACACTGGGGAAGGTATGTGCTCTGGTAAGCGCTGTGAATTGTGCAAGACTGTTGAATCTCAGATCTGTACCTCTGAAACAAATAATGCAATATATGTTAAGAAAAAAAAGAAGAAGAAGAAGGTAGCGGGAGGGGAAGAATGAAGCGGGGAAATCGGAGGGGTAGACGAACCATGAGAGACGATGGACTCTGAAAAACAAACAGGGTTCTAGAGGGGAGGGGGGTGGGAGGATGGGTTAGCCTGGTGGTGGGTATTGAGGAGGGCACATTCTGCATGGAGCACTGGGTGTTATGCACAAATAATGAATCATGGAACACTTCATCTAAAACTAATGATGTAATGTATGGGGATTAACATAAGAATAAAAAAAAAGAAAAAAAAAGAAAAAAAATAATGAACTCTTGGGACTTCATCAAGATAAAAAGCTTTTGCAAAGCAAAGGGAACAGTCAACAAAACCAAAAGACAACTGACAGAATGGGAGAAGATATTTGCAAATGACGTATCAGATAAAGGGCTAGTATCCAAAATGTATAAAGAAGTTATCAAACTCAACACCCAGAGAACAAATAATCCAATCAAGAAATGGGCAGGAGGGGGGAAAGATGGAGGAGAAGTAGGGGACCCTCTTCAACTGGTCCCCGGAATTGAGCTGGATATCTACCAGACCACTCTGAGCATGCAGGAAACCAGCCTGAGATGTAAGAAGATTTGGATCTCTACAAACAGAATATCGCAGGCAGTTGGTTTTGAGGTACGAAGCTGAGAGCCGTGATTCTGTGGGCAGATATCGGAGGATAAACGGCAGAGGGAGGGTGCCTAGACGTGGGGATCCTACACCGCCGGTGAGTGACAACCTCGTGTGCTGCGGACGGGGCACAAACTCGCAGACTGGTACCGTCAGGAAAGGACTTTAGGGCAGCCCCCAGGGTGGAAAACCAGACCGGCGGGGTCGCGAGCACGCAAAGCGCAGCCTCCCAGACAGAAACCGGAGTGACGGCTGTGCGCACGCGAACTGCAGACTCCAAGACAGAAACCCAGTGCGCTGCGGTCGCGCTGGTGAACTGCAACCCCCAGGGTGGAAACCCCAAGCGGCAGAGTCATGCGTGCACGTACTGGGAGCGGCTAGGGTTTTAGAAGCACAAAGGGCAGAGATGTGCCCCGAACTGGAGGCAGGACTGGGAGCACTGCAGAGGGGCACAGAACCCAGGACGCTGCAGTTTATAGCAGCACGGACAGAAACAGAGACGGTGTGGCCTGGAGAGCTCACTGAAGAACAGACTGAGGTCTCTGCTCTGAGGCAGAGGGTTGGAAACGGTCTCTTCTGCTCTGACTCGCGGAAGAGAGGCGGAAAGCCGCCAGGGAAAGGCACCAGAGAACAAAAGCCCCAAAGACTGATTCCCACTGAGCCCATCCCCCGCCACAGGGGCGCAGGGAAACTCCGCCCAAAAAGGGTTGTCTGAGTAACAGCGCGGCAGGCCCGTCCCGCAGAAGACAGGCTGGGAAAACAAGAGGCCAGCAACCCTAAGGTCCTAAGAAAACAGGTACATCTTACTTGGGTTCTGGTCAATAATTTGGACTCTATACATTCCTTCAAACACCCATCAACAGAATGACTAGGAGGAGGAGCCCCCCAAACAGAAAAGACTCGGAGATTATGACTTATACTGCAGATTTACAAATGGATGTAGACATAACCAAAATGTCGGAGATGGAATTCAGGCTAGCAATTGTGAAGACAATGGCTAGAATGGAGAAATCAATTAATGGCAACATAGAGTCTCTAAGGGCAGAAATAAAAGGTGAATTGGCAGAACTTAAAAATGCTATCAGTGAGATCCAATCCAATCTAGATAATCTAACAGTAGGGTAACAGAGGCAGAAGAACAAATAAGCGACCTGGAAGACAATATAATAGATAAAAAGGGAAAAGAGGAGGCCAGGGAAAAACAACTCAGAATCCATGAAAATAGAATCAGAGAGATAAGTGACACCATGAGGCATTCCAATGTCAGAATAATTGGAATCCCGGAGGGAGTGGAGAGAGAGAGGACTAGATGTATTTGAGCAAATTGTAGCTGAGAACTTCCCTAATCTGGGAAATGAAACAAACATTTGAGTCCTAGAGGCAGAGAGGACTCCTCCTAAGATCAAGGAAGACAGGCCAATACCCCAGCATGTAATAGTAAAACTTGCAAATCTTAGAACCAAGGAAACCATCTTAAGGGCAGTTAGGGGGAAGAGATTGCTTACGTACAGAGGGAGGAACATCAGAATAACGTCAGACCTATCCACAGAGACCTGGCAAGCCAGAAAGGCCTGGCAAGACATATTCAGGGTACTAAATGAGAAGAACATGCAGCCAAGAATACTTTATCCGGCAAGGCTTTCATTTAGAATGGTTGGAGAGAGGCAGAGCTTCCACGACCGGCAGAAACTGAAAGAATATGTGACCACTAAGCCGGCTCTGCAAGAACTATTAAGGGGGGTTCTATAAAAGGAGAAAGACCCCAAGAGTGATCTACAACAGAAATTTCCAGGGACAATCTATAAAAACAACGTCTTCACAGACAACATGATGACAATTAATTCATATCTTTCAATAATCACTCTCAACGTGAATGGCATAAACGCTCCCATAAAACGGCACAGGGTTGCAGACTAGATAAAAAGACAGGACCCATCCATATGCTGCCTACAAGAGACTCATTTTGAACCTAAAGATACATCCAGACTGAAAGTGAAGGGATGGAGATCTATCTTCCATGCCAGTGGACCTCAAAAGAAAGCTGGGGTAGCAATTCTTATATCAGACAAATTATCTTTTAAACTAAAGTCTGTAATAAGAGACACAGAAGGACACTATATCATTCTTTCTTTTTTTCATTTTTTTATTCTTATGTTAATCCCCATACATTACAACATTAGTTTTAGATGAAGTGTTCCATGATTCATTGTTTGTGCACAACACCCAGTGCTCCATGCAGAATGTGCCCTCCTCAATACCCACCACCAGGCTAACCCATCCTCCCACCCCCCTCCCCTAGGACACTATATCATTCTTAAAGGGTCTATCCAACAAGAAGATCTAACAATTGTAAATATCTATGCCCCCAACATGGGAGCAGCCATCTACATAAGCCAACTGTTAACCAAAATAAAGAGTCATATTGATAACAATACATTAATTGTAGGAGACCTCAATACTCCACTCTCAGCAATGGACAGATCATCTAAGCAGAAAATCAACAAGGGAACAAGAGCTTTGAATGATACATTGGACCAGATGGACCTCATAGATATTTACAGAATATTCCACCCTAAAACAACAGAATACTCATTCTTCTCGAGCGCACATGGAACTTTCTCCAGAATAGACCACATACTAGGTCACAAATCAGGTCTCAAACGATACCAAAAGATTGAGATTCTTCCCTGCATATTCTCAGACCACAATGCTCTAAAACTGGAACTCAATCACAAGAAAAAATTTGGCAGAAATTCAAACACTTGGAAGCTAAAGACCACTCTACTCAAGAATGTTTGGGTTGGGCGCCTGGGTGGCTCAGTTGGTTGGGTGACTGCCTTCGACTCAGGTCATGATCCTGGAGTCCCGGGATCGAGTCCCGCATCGGGCACCCTGCTCGGCAGGGAGTCTGCTTCTCCCTCTGACCCTCCTCCCTCTCATGCTCTCTGTCTCTCATTCTCTCTCTCTCAAATAAAAAAAAAAAAATCTTTAAAGAATGTTTGGGTTAACCAGGAAATCAAAGAAGAACTAGAACAATTCATGGAAATCAATGAGAACGAAAACACATTGGTCCAAAACCTATGGGATACTGCAAAGGCGGTCCTAAAGGGGAAATACATAGCCATCCAAGCCTCACTCAAAAAAATAGAAAAATCCGGAATTCACCCACTAACTCTACACCTTAAAGAACTAGAGAAAAAGCAATAAACAACGCCTAAGGCACGCATTAGAAGAGAAATAATTAAAATTAGAGCAGAAATCAATGAATTAGAAACCAGAAACACAGTAGATCAGATCAACGAAACCAGAAGTTGGTTCTTTGAAGGAATTAATAAGATCGATAAACCACTGGCCAGACTTATCCAAAAGAAAAGAGAAAGGACCCAAATTAATAAAATTATGAATGAAAGGGGAGAGATCACGACTAACACCAAGGAAATAGAAACAATTATTAGAAATTATTATCAACAACTATATGCCAATAAACTGAGCAATCTGGATGAAATGGAGGCCTTCCTGGAAACCTATCAGCTGCCAAGACTGAAAGAGGAAGTAATTGACAACCTGAATAGGCCAATAACCAGTAAGGAGATTGAAGCAGTGATCAAAAACCTCCCAAAAAACAAGAGTCCAAGGCCTGATGGATTCCCTGGGGAATTCTACCAAACATTCAAAGAAGAAATAATACCTATTCTACTGAAGCTGTTTCAAAAAATAGAAACAGAAGGAAAACTTCCAAACTCATTCTATGAGGCCAGCATTACCTTAATCCCCAAACCAGGCAAAGACCCCACCAAAAAGGAGAATTTCAGACCGATATTCCTGATGAATATGGATTCCAAAATCCTCAACAAAATCCTACCTAATAGGTTCCAACAATACATTAAAAGGATCATCCACCACAACCAAGTGCGATTTATCCCCGGGATGCAAGGGTGGTTCAACTTTCGCAAATCAATCAATGTGATAGAACACCTTAATAGGAGGAGAGAGAAGAACCATATCGTCCTCTCCATTGATGCAGAAAAAGCATTGGACAAAATAAACATCCTTTCCTGATTAAAACTCTTCAGAATATAGGGATAGAGGGAACATTCCTCAAGTTCATAAAATCCATCTTTGAAAAACCCACAGCGAATATCATCCTCAAAGCTGAGAGCCTTTTCCTTAAGATCAGGAACACGTCAAGGGTGCCCACTCTCACCACTGTTGTTCAACATAGTACTAGAAGTCCTAGCAACAGCAATCAGACAACAAAAAGAAATAAAAGGTATTCAAATTGGCAAAGAAGGAGTCAAACTCGCTCTTTTTGCAGACGACATGACACTTTATGTGGAAAACCCAAAAGACTCCACCCCAAAATTACTAGAACTCATCCAGCAATTCGGTAATGTGGCAGGATACAAAATCAATGCACAGAAATCAGTTCTACAGTTGCATTGTAGAAAGAGAAATTAGAGAAACGATTCCATTTACAATAGCACCAAAAACCATACGATACCTCGGAATAAACCTAACCAAAGAGGAAAAGGATCTATACTCTAGGAACTACAAAACACTCATGAAAGAAATTGAAGAAGACACAAAAA
Source organism: Mirounga leonina (assembly GCF_011800145.1). Classification (NCBI taxonomy): domain Eukaryota; kingdom Metazoa; phylum Chordata; class Mammalia; order Carnivora; family Phocidae; genus Mirounga; species Mirounga leonina. The sequence goes on from NW_023270807.1 coordinate 44,258,778, forward strand.
GATGGAAAAATATTCCATGCTCTTGCATCAGAAGAATAAACGTTGTTAAAATGTCTATGCTACCCAGATCAATCTATACCTTCAATGCCATCCCGATCAAAATTCCAATGACATGTTTCAAAGTGCTGGAACAAACAATCCTAAAATTTGTTTGGAATCAGAAAAGACCCCAAATCGCCAAGGTGATGTTGAAAAAGAAAAACAAAGCTGGGGGCATCACGCTGCCCGATTTCAAGCTATATTACAAACTGTGATCACCAAGACAGCATGGTACTGGCACAAAAACAGACATATAGACCAATGGAACAGAATAGAGAACCCAGATATGGACCCTCAACTCTATGGTCAAATAATCTTTGACAAAGCAGGAAAAAACATGCAATGGAAAAAAGACCGTCTCTTCAATAAATGGTGCTGGAAAATTGGACAGCCACATGCACAAGAATGAAATTGGACCATTCTCTAACACCATTCACAAAGATAAACTCAAAGTGGATGAAAGACCTCAATGTGAGACAGGAATCCATCAAAATCTTAGAGGAAAACATAGGCAGTAACCTCTTTGACATCGGCCACAGCAATTTCTTTCAGGATACATCTCCAAAAGCTAGTGAAACAAAAGCAAAAATGAACTTTTGGGACTTCATCAAGATAAAAAGCTTCTGCACAGCAAAGGAAACAGTCAACAAAACAAAGAGGCAACCCACAGAATGGGAGAAGTATTTGCAAATGACACTACAGATAAAGGGCTGGTATCCAAGATCTATAAAGAACTTCTCAAACTCAACACCCAAAAAACAAATAATCAAGTCAAAAAGTGGGCAGAAGAGATGAACAGACACTTCTCTGAAGAAGACATACAAATGGCTAACAGACACATGAAAAAATGTTCATCATCATTAGCCATCAGGGAAATCCAAATCAAAACCACATTGAGATACCACCCTACACCAGTTAGAATGGCAAAAATGGACAGGGAAAGAAACAACAAATGTTGGAGAGGTTGTGGAGAAAGGGGAACCCTCTTACACTGTTGGTGGGAATGGAAGTTGGTACAGCCACTTTGGAAAACAGTGTGGAGGTTCCTCAAAAATTTAAAAATAGAGCTACCCTATGACCCAGCAATTGCACTACTGGGTATTTACCCCAAAGACACCGATGTAGTGAAAAGAAGGGCCATATGCACCCCAATGTTCATAGCATCAATGTTCGCAATAGCCAAACTGTGGAAAGAGCCGAGATGCCCTTCAACAGATGAATGGATAAAGAAGATGTGGTCCATATATACAATGGAATATTACTCAGCCATCAGAAAGGATGAATACTCAACTTTTACATCAACATGGATGGGACTGGATGGGATTGAAATAAGTCAAGCAGAGAAAATCAATTATCATAGGGTTTCACTTATTTGTGGAACATAAGGAATAACATGGAGGACATTAGGAGAAGGAAGGGAAAAATGGGTGGGAGGAATTGGAGGAAGAGATGAAACATGAGAGACTATGGACTTGAGAAACAAATAGGGTTTTAGAGGGGAGGGGGGAAGGGGGAATGGTTAGTCCGGTGATGGGTATTAAGTAGGGCTCGTACTGCATGGAGCACTGGGTGTTATACGAAAACAATGGATCGTGGAACACTACATCAAAAACTAATGATGTAATATATGGTGGTTAACATAACATAATAAAATAAAATAAAAAAAAAGAAATGGGCAGAAGACATGAACAGACATTTCTGCAAAGAAGACATCCAAATGGCCAACAGATACATGAAAAAGTGCTCCACATCCCACGGCATCAGGGAATTACAAATCCAAACACAATGAGATAACACCTCACACCAGTCAGAACAGCTAAAATTAACAAGTCAGGGAATGACAGATGTTGGTGAGGATGTGGAGAAAGGGGAACCCTCTTACACTGTTGGTGGGAATGCAAGCTGTTGCAGCCACTCTGGAAAACAGTATGGAGGTTCCTCAAAAAGTTGAAAATAGAGCTACCATACAACCCAGCAACTGCACTACTGGGTATTTACCCCAAAGATACAAATGTAGTGATCCGAAGGGATATGTGCACCCCAATGTTTATAGCAGCAATGTCCACAATAGCCAATTATGGAAAGAGCCTAGATGTCCATTAACAGATGAATGGATAAAGATGTGGTGTATATATACAATGGAATATTATGCAGCCATCAAAAATGAAATCTTGCCATTTGCAACAACGTGGATGGAACTAGAGGGTATTATGCTTAGCGAAATAAGTCAATCAGAGAAAGACAATTATCATATGATCTCACTGATGTGTGGAATTTGAGAAACAAGACAGAGGATCATAGGGGAAGGGAGGGGAAAATGAAACAAGACAAAACCAGAGAGGGAGACAAACCATAAGATACTCAATCTCAGGAAACAAACTGAGGATTGTTGGAGTGGAGGTGGGTGGGAGGGATGGGGTGGCTGGGTGGATGGACATTGGGGAGGGTATGTGCTATGGTGAACGCTGTGAATCACAGACCTGTACCCCTGAAACAAATAATACATTATATGTTAATTTAAAAAAATAAATTAATTAAAATAAAAAGTAAAAATAATAATAATCAAATAAAAACAAAAAGGGTATCATAGGGGTACTTGGTCATTGATGTTTCTTAGAATGCCATTGCCTTCTTTCTGCCTTCAAAAGAAGTTCTGATTCCCCAGTGGAAACCATGGCTTTCTTTTGCTGACCCAGACTTAACACTCTTGCCTTGTACTCATTTGAGCCTTACTGAACTTGCACACATGGTGGGTCTGCTGGAATTCTGTGCTCATGAAGCATTGTGGCCACTATATAGAAATAGAATGGCAAGAAATGACAGACATGCATATTGCCTTTATCTCCTCCACTCACATATATGCTCTATTGGACTCATATTGGACTTCACTTAAAAAATATAAGTTCAAAGATAAAAGTATTAAGTATTTCAAGATGGAAACCTCAGAACATGAAACCAAGTGAGGAGCTCTTTTCAGTGAGGGCCCTGCATGATTGCACAAGTTGTCTGCCCCTGACACTGGCCCTGAGAGCAATAAAGAGGGCGGTGTAATAATTGAGATGAGAGAGAATACTGGTTGATACTAATGGAGTACCCTTGAAATTGGGGGAAAGCAGGTAGTTTCAAGAAATATTTGGACTGCCAGACCAGTAGCATGTGTAGATTGCTTGGTTGTAGAGGGATAAAGGAGAGAGGAGTTAGGAATGAGTCCAAGGAATGGCTTTGGCAATGAGAAGAATGGAAATGTCATTTTCTGGGAATGTTAGAGAAAGAACTGGAATGGAGGGAAGGGAAGAAGGTTAAAAGTGTTCCATTTGAGGTACACGTATCACATGGTAGTGATGTTTATAGACAGTAGAATATTCAGATCTCTATCTCTGGAAAGAGATATGAACTAGAGCTATTGATTTGGAAATCCTCCACATACAGATTGTTACAAAGCCAAGGAAATAAGAGATTCCTTAGGAAGAGTGTGCAAAGTAAGAAAAGGACCCAGCCTAGTATCTTAAAAAACATCAACATTTATGTGGAAGAAATGTCTTCAAAAGAATCTGAGAAGGAGCAGTCACAAAATGTGGAGAAACGATAGGAGAGAATAGCTTTACAGACACCAAATGTAAAGAGCATTTCAGGAAGGAGAAGTAGTCAACATGGTCAGATGCTGCTGAGAGATCAAGCAAGGAGGAAACTCAAGGTTCCATTGGCTTTAGTGACAAGTTTATCTGGGGACCTTGGCAAAGGGAAATTCAGTGGAATAGTGAGGACAAAGGTGAGAATATAAAGGGCTGAAGTGTGAGTGGGAGATCAGTATAATAAAGACAACTGGAGATGACTACTTTAAGAAATGTGGCTATAAAAGAGGAACAAGAGATAACCTGTCAGAAAGGAAAGTGAAGGCCAGGGATATTTTAATTTCTATGTAAAGAGATACTGGATACTTTGGGGTGCCTGAGTGGCTCAGTTGGTTAAGCATCTGACTCTTGATTTTGGCTCAGGTCATGATCTCAGGGTCTTGAGATCTAGCCCTGCATCAGGCTCTGTGCTCAGCGAATAGTCTGCTGGAGATTCTCTCTCTCTCCCTCTGCACCCTGCCCCCCCCCCATCAAATAAATAAATAAATCTTTAAAAAAGAGAGAGAAAGAGATACTGGATACTTAAAGTTGGGAGGAGCCAGAAGAGAGAAGTTGAAGATAGAGGAGAAAAAGGGGATTATTTTTATATCTAGTTTCCAACGAGGGCAGGTAAGCTCCACAAACAGGCCAGGAATCATTGCTCTGTTTACTGTTTTGAGCCTACAACAGTTTATTTGTTTCCGAGGGCTGATCTAACAAAGCACCACAAGCTGGGTTGCTCAAAACAATAGAAATTTATTGTCTCACAGCTCTGGAGGCTAGAACTGTGAAATCAAGGTGTTGGGAGGTTTATGCTCCCTCTGGAACCTTCCTTGCCTCTTCCTAGCTTCTGGTAGCATGCAGACAATCTTTGGCTTTCCTTGGCTTGCAGGTGCAGAATTCTAATGTCTGCCTTCATTGCAACATGACATTCCCTCTGTGTCTCTGCTTTCATATGACCATCTTCTTATGAGGACACCAGTCATATTGGATCGGGGTGGGAGGTCCAGCCCATCTAAACTAATTACATCCGCAATGACCCTATTTCCAAATGAGGTCACATTCTGAGGTACTGGGGTTTGGGACTTCAACAGGTCTCTTTTTTTTTGCAGGGGGAGGATGGATATAACTTACAACAAACATAGGGAGTCTTGATTCAGTATTTGTTGAATGAATGAATGTGATTTGTAGAACTGGAGGATGAATTTGCCTTAGACAGGGGAGGACACCATTCCATTGTAGTGAGAGGGAAGGAAAAACTGTGGCTACGTATAATGACTGGCATCAGGAAATTGTGTCAGCTGAAGTCTTTAAAGTTCTCCATGAAGAGGGAAGGGAGGTGAAATCTCTGCTGAGGTGAGAAGAAAGTTGAGGTAGGGGGAGAGAGGAATTAAGAGGTATGGTGCAGAAACGAAGTCTAAAATGGGGAAGAAAACTAACAGGGGAAAAGAGGATTCCTTTGAAGCACTGAGGGGCTGGTTGAGGGTAGAAACCATGAATTGTATGGTGGCATAAATCTACCCTGCTGTGTGACTTCTGTAGCAAGGCAAAGGGCTGGCGCAGATAGTTGAGGTTTTGCCAGATAGTAGCCAAGGAAAGACAATAGGGGTAAGGGAATTGGGAACACTGGCACAAGAGGACCACTGATGAGTCTTGGAATTAGGCTAGATAGGAAGGGAAGTTAAACACAAGTACTGTATATTTGATATACAGTACTTCCACCTTATCCACAGTTTCACTTTCTGTGGGTTCAGTTACAATGCCTACATCATTCACTTCACTTCATCTCATCATGTAGGCATTTTATCATCTCACATCATCATGAGAAGGGTGAGTACAGTACAATAAGGTATCTTAAAGAGAGAACATGTTCACATAACTTTTATTACAGTATTGTTATAATTGTTCTATTTTATTATAAGTTATTATTGTTTTTATTTTATTTAAAAAATTTTTAAAGATTTTTTTAAAGTAATCTCTACACCCAGTGTGGGGCTCCAACTCACAACCCCAAGATGAAGAGTTGCATGCTCTACTGACTGAGCCAGCCAGGTGCCCCTTAGTTATTGTTGTTAATCTCTTACTGCACCTAGTTTGTAAATTAAACTTTATCATAGGTATGTATGTATAGGAAAAGACATAACACATATAGGGTTTTGTACTATCCATGGTTTTGGGCATCCACTGGGAGTCTTGGAAAGTATCCCTGCAGATACAGGGGCACTATTGTATAACGCAGAGGTTCTTAACTACTTGAGCCATGGACTACTTGCCACTCTGGTGAAGCCTATGGACCACTTTTCAAAAAATATTTTTAAGTGTATAAAACAAAATATGTAGGATTATATATAAAACCCTTTACATTAGGGGCACCTGGGTGGCTCAGTCATTAAGCGTCTGCCTTCAGCTCAGGTCATGATCCCAGGGTCCTGGGATCGAGCCCCGCATCCTGCTCCCTGCTCCGCGGGAGGCCTGCTTCTCCCTCTTCCACTCTCCCTGCTTGTGTTCTCTCTCTTGCTGTGTCTCTCTCTGTCAAATAAATAAATAAAATCTTAAAAAAAACCCAAAAACCCTTTACATTAAAATATAGTTATAGGGGCACCTGGATGGGTCAGTCAATTACGTGTCTGACTTCAGCTCAGGTCATGACCTCGGGGTCCTGAGATTGAGCCCCATGGGCTCCCCGGTCAGCAGGGAGTTTGTTTCTCTCTCTCCCTCTGCCCTCCCCACCCCGGGGCTCATGTACATGCTCTCTTGCTCTCTTTCAAATAAATAAATGAAATCTTTACTTAAAAAACCTTTAAAATATAGTTATAAAAATCTTTGAACAAACTAAACGAATGCTACAGCAATGTCTGTGTGCCATGAACTGAATGTTTGTGTTCCCCCAGAACCCACATGTCATAATCCTAACACCAACATGATAGTGTTAGGAGGTTGAGATTTGGGGAAATGATTAGGTCATGAGGGTGGAGCCCCCATGAATGGGATGAGTGCTCTTCTAAAAGAGACCTCAAAGAGCTCCCTCACTCCCACCCACTATGTGAGGATACAATGAGAAGCTGTGACCCGGAAGAGAGCTCTCACCCAACCATGCTGGCACTCTGATCTTGGACTTCTGGCCTCTATAACTGTGAGAAATAAATTTCTGTTGTTAATAAGCTACCTAGTATGTGGTATTTTGTTATAGCAGCCTGAACGGACTAAGATAATGTGTTTCTTTGCATTAAACAACAAGGTCTAGTGTCAGGCTTAAAAAGAACCGTAATTTCTAGATAGAAATAAGCATACGTGAAATTCTTAAGTATTTGTATGTGAAAGTAACTGTAATGCAATGTATATAAAAATAGCTGTGTTTTCTATGGTGATAAAGCCATAGATACTGCTAGTAATTCAGCGGTATATTGCCTACCTTTATTATTGAAGGAAATGCTACATTTCAGTTAATGCTTAGTGAAAATAAAGATACAGATTTTTCCCTGCCCAAGTTTATAGATCCCTTGAATTCCATCATAGCTCCTTGAAGGCCAGTGGATCCCAGGTATGAATGCTGGGTGTGGAGGGGAGAAAATAGAAGAAGTCAAAGAACTGAGAAGCCAAATTGTTTGGACATTGATGTGTGGACATTGGAAACAGATGGTACAGAATAGCACAGCACACCTGGTACTGAACTCTTCAAAATTAGTAAAAGGCAGTAACTAGACAGTTGGAAAATAATTGCCTTAATGCAGGACAAAGGGTGGCAAGTCAGGTGGAATGAATATGAAAAAATCAGGGGAGGGGGGTGCCTGGGTGGTACAGTTGGTTGAGCATCCCATTTGGTTTGGGCTCAGGTCGTGATTTCAGGGTCCTGGGATATACAGCCCCGCTTGGGCTCCATGCTCAGTGCAGAGTCTGCTTGGGGCTCTTTCTCCCTCTCCCTCTGTTCCAAGGCCCCCCAAAATAAATAAAATCTTTTTTTTTTAAATCAGGGGTGTACATAAAGATGAAGGAGTAATTGTCAAGAAGTGGCAGTAGGATGCAAGGAAGATATTTACCTTAACTTTCTCACCTGAGGGAAATAGCTTAAGAAGCCTACAAAGAGAGGCACCTAGCTGGCTCAGGTGGTAGAACATTTGGCCTTTGATCTTGGGGTCCTGAGTTCAAGCCCCATATTGGGTGTGGAGAATCCTTAAAAAAAAAAAAAAAAAAAAAGAGGATGCAAAGGGAAGTGGTGTGCTCAAGGATGGAGTAGATTCTACTTAAGGCAAGGAGCTGGAAGGAACATACATGGTTAAGAATGTTAGGTAGTTTCTTACCCCTGTAGATTGGGCAGTGGAAAAGATTGGGAGAGAGGGTGCCAGTTGGGTTGCAGTATGGACTAGAATGGCAAATGGATGTGAGAAGATAGATTACCAGAAGCATTTTAATTCAAATAAATACAATCTTTAAAATAAAATTTATATCTGCATACAGAAATAAAACATTTTTTATAGTGCTTTTTTTTTTTTTTAGGGATTTTATTTATTCATTTGACAGAGAGAGACACAGCAAGAGAGGGAACACAAGCAGGGAGAGTGGAAGAGGGAGAAGCAGGCCTCCCACAGAGCAGGGAGCCCGATACGGGGCTCGATCCCAGGACCCTGGGATCATGACCTGAACTGAAGGCAGCTGCTCAACCACTGAGCCACGCAGGCGCCCCTACAGTGGTTTTCTTTAACTTGTGGAATTATGAGTTATTTTAATTTTACTTTTAATATCTTCTTTCTTTTTACATTTTTATAAGATATATTTTTATATTTTTTATAAGTTTTTTTTACAAGATTTTATTTATTTATTTGACAGAGAGAGACACAGCAAGAGAGGGAACACAAGCAGGGGGAGTGGAAGAGGGAGAAGCAGGCTTCCCGCCGAGCAGGGAGCCCAATGAGGGGTTCAATCCCAGGACCCTGGGATCATGACAGGAGCTAAAGGCAGATGCCCAACCGACTGAGCCACCCAGGTGCTTCCAGATATAAATATTAACAAAATTTGAATTATATTGTCTATGGTTTGTTATCCTGAATTTTTTTTTACTTAATATTTATTTATTTATTTATTTGACAGAGAGAGGGAGAAAGCACAAGCAGGGGGAGCAGCAGGCAGAGAGAGAGTGGGAAGCAGGCTCCCAGCTGAGCAGGGAACCCGATGTGGGGCTTGATCCTGGGACTCCAGGATCATGACCTGAGCTGAAGGCAGACACCCAACAACTGAGTCACCCAGGCGCCCTTTTTATAAGTTTTTAATAGTTAAAAAAGAAAAAAGAAAATAATTAGGAAATTAGATACATTTAAACATGCCAGAACCCATTCCTAAAGTTGAAAACGTATATTTTACTTACTCTGGAAGTTTGTGTTCTGCAGATTGTTCTTTATGAGAGTTAAAAATTGATAAATAATTTAAATTCCTAGTAAATGGCAAACAAAATTGCATAGGAGACAGTTTCTTATATTTGGATTTCACTGGATCTAACTTTAGAGGTTGTATTTATTCTGTAACAAGAAGAATGTTCAAAGAAATTTGGGGTACTATAATATGAATCATCTATGAACCATAAATCTAGAATAAACATTAGTATGGTATTGAGCATATTTTACTTTCTGAGATATGTGTGAGATATGGCTCTTTATCAAGGTAGACAGCAATAATATGGGCAGGACTGATATCAGTAGTTGATAGAAGAGTTTGAAGTGTCTGTAACAAACACACCTCTCCAAGATGCAGCTGAAGTTGAAGTGATAAATCTCATGCTATTCTATTCATGTTAATAATTAGTTTTCTAGAGTTTTGTTAGATTCATTTAAGGAACTCTTTCTGGGGAGACTGATCAGAGATCTTGCAGATGTGTGACATTGTTGCAATGAATGGAAAGTGCCAATATCTTAGGATAAATATATCACATTTTATGGAAAAAAATTATTTAAACATATTTCCTGTGGAAAGTGGATCTTAAAGTATCTGTATATTGTTGACATGCCCCCAGAACATCAATCAATTACTTATACTAAGGTTGCTTCTCTTTTTCTTAATGCTAGCAGCCATTAATGATCATTGCTTAGATACATTAATTTGTTAGATGTTTGCAAAATGGTGGCATTCTAATTATGTTAATCTTTTTCAGTTATTAGCTAGGATACATCAATAAGGAGAAACTTACCTTCTATTTGATTATCCATTACTACAGCTGGTGTTGGAAAGTCCCTTTATTTGCCAGTTCTGAAAGTGATGAGTTGGTTCACCAGCATCCTCTAACAGCATCAAAATCAGTTTTGTTTTGTTTTGTTTAGGTATCATTATGAATTCACAGATTTGAACATATTTTATGTATGTCAAACTATTGTAGTTCTTATCCTTGGTAATAGTCTAAATTTACATCTTTGTATGGTAGGAGATGCTCCAGGTTGGCTACTGAGTTCTTTTAACACAATCCTAGCAGTCTTTGGTAACTTTCTTGCTCTCTGCTCTAGCAAGGTGCACCAGATTCATCTTGTACATTTCTTGCCTCAGATCTGTAATCAGTCATTTCTTCATTAAATCCTGTTTCCTTTTAGTGGTAAATGATAGAGACCACGATCCAGGCCCTAGGGGGTAGGGTTCAAAGGTTTTGATGCATATGAATCACACTTCAAGTTTCTGTGTTTCTTTTGCAGTGGTTCCCATTTTACTCAGAGTAAAATCCTTTCAATGACCCATAAGGCTCTACATGATTTGCATGGCCTATTTCTTCTCTTTCTTTACCACGCATGTTTCGGTCTTTGGGCTGCTGCCATGGGAATGCCCTTTTCCCAGATATGTGCATAGCTCAATCCCTCATCCCTTGTATGTCTTTGCTGAACCTTATGGAATTCTATCCTGTCAACTATATTTAAAATCATACTACTTACGTCCCCAAACCCACTCCCAATGTCCTGTGTTCTATTTTTTCATATCATTTCTCATCTTCTCATATACTTTATAATGTAAGTATTTATTATGTAGCATTCCTCCCCTCCTCCTAAAATATAAGCTACACAAGGGCAGGGATTTTGGTTGTTTGGTTTACTGCTATATCTTTAGTGCTTAGGACAGACGGTAGCTGCACATGGTAGCTATTCACTACCTATTTACTCAATGAACAAATGAATAAATTTTAGTATATTTCTGAATCATCACACACCTAACCTATCAGGTTCAATCTCAAAGGAAGAGATACAATTTAAAGCATACAACATCCATCAAGAAACTGAGCTATATCCAGGTATGTATAATGTAGAGACAAGTCCATGAATTTCAAAACTAGCCTGACATTTCTGGCTTTGAGCAATGTTTGTGTATTCACTTTTTTTTTTTTTTGAGAGAGAGAAAGAGAGAGATGGGGGAAGGGGCAGAGAGAGAGGGAGAGAGAGATTCCTAAGCAGGCTCCATGCTAGCCTTACACAAGGCTTGATCTCACAACCCTAAGATCAGACCTGAGCCGAAGTCAAAAGTTAGAAGCTTAACTGACTGAGCCATCCAGGCTCCCCTATGCATTCATTTTTTTTTTTTTAAAGATTTTATTTATTCATTTGAGACACAGAGATACAGAGAGAGAGAAAGAGAGCATGAGCAGTGGGAGAGGCAGAGGGAGAGGGAGAAGCAGACTCCCCGCTGAGTCAGGAGCCCGATGTGGGACTCGATCCCAGGACCCTGGGATCATGACCTGAGCTGAAGGCAGACGCTTAACCATCTGAGCCACCCAGGCGCCCCTATGCATTCATTTTTGAAAAAGAAATGCAATATAAGCTGAGAGTCTCTATCAGTGATAAAACTAAAAGATGAGAATTGAGATGTACCCCAAAGAATACACCTTACTATTGCCCCAGAGAAGTTTAATATGCTTAATGTCCATGTTCCTTCTAATGTAATTAAATTATCAACTATTAGCAACATTTTTGTATAAAAGTAGTTGATTAAAGTTACTTGGGGGCATCTGGCTGGCTCAGTTGGTAGCGTATGTGACTCTTGATCTCAGGACTGTAAGTTCGAACCCCATGGTTGAGTATAGAGTTTACCTAAAATAAATAAATAAATAAGTAGATAAATAGATAAATAAATAAATAAAACCTTAAAAAAAAAAAAACACGTGGATTTCAGGCTACTATTGACATAGCAGGGTTAAGCCTAATCTGAGATTCAGATTTGTCTGGACTCATGAGGCTGAGCCTTCCAGGTTCTTAGGATGAATTGCAGGGTAGGAGTCTGCTAGGAAGAGATCAGAGATGGGGCAGAGGAGAAGGACAGGAAAGTACTAAACCCAAGCCTGACTATAGGGACCAGGTCTCAGTGCTATGGAAAAACATCTATGATACGTTTTTATTTTTTATTTTATTAAGTAGACTCTACTCCCAATGTGGGGCTTAAATTCATGACCCGAAGGAGATCAAGAGTTGCATGCTCTACAGACTGAGCCAGCCAGGTGCCCTTGATGGAAAAATGTCTATGACAAAAGGCTGACAGTAGGAACTGCACAGATTTCTACTTTATGAGGCATAGCACCAAAGGGAAGGATATCAGAAGATAACACCCCTCTGGACTATGATAGTGTCAGCAAGAAAGGAGACTTTGAAGTTTTGTGGGAGGCACTGGATGTGTGGGGGTACCCAACGGAGGGGCCACAGTAATAGGCAGAATATCAGGAAGGACATCGGGAGGCCTATTTGTGAATACATGTGAGATACTCTAATGGGGACTCCAGAATCTATGAAGGAATTTTGTAGGGGCTAGAAGTTCTGTGTCAACAGAAGGGCAGTGAGCTAATAAAATTTAATGTGATTTTACCCATTCCCACAGATGAGTGAATTTTGAGGAAATCTACATTGCCACTGGAAAAAAAACTGGGGCACTGTACTTAGTGGATTGAACACTGGACTGAGAAAGGGATAGAGGATGTCGATTGTCATTTTGGTGATTAACTAGCTGGGTTACCTTGGGCAAGTGAAGAATCTGAACTTAGACTTGAAAGGGCCTTTGAAGTTGATTAGAGCCAGCCTCCTTTCTCCAACTCACACTGACAGGAGACTACGATTTGGAGGCTGTACATTCTCATATTAGGAACTTCATTTTTAGGTTCAGTTGTGGTTTGCCTCTTTTTATTTATTTATTTCATTAATCTCCTTTGTGCCCTTTAGAGAAACATTTAACTACTCCTTTGGGGGAGGTATTTAGTGGGGGTAGGAACACCATCTTTGGACTTAGACTGCCAGATTTTAAATTCCAATTCCTCCACTTCCTATGTGACCTATGTGACCTTCACTAAGTTTCAACTTAGTTCACTAACTTTCAACTTCCTCATCTGTAAAATGGGCATAATAGTACCTACTACATGGGATTATTAATACACTTTTATCCCACCTGATATACTTTCAAATATGAAGTAGCCATCATATTTTCCCTTGACTTTCATTTCTTTAGGTTAAATATTTCTAAGTCCTTACAATATTGTCCAGAATGAATTGTTTACAGAGCCTTTGTCTTCTTTCTTTGGATACCTCCTAGTCTGTCAGTGTTTTTCTTAAATGTAGTACCCAAACTAAAAAACAGTATTTTTATGTGCAAAATACAGAAAATGATGAAATCATTCCTTCCAGTGATCTAGACCTTAACCAGCCTATATTTTAAATGTCTCAATTTTAGTTTATCACATATAAAATATATGAATACCAAATTATGCCTACTTTATCTACCTTCCAGGGTTTCTGTAAGAGAAACTGAGATGATATATGTCAAAGTACTGTGAAAAATAAAAAGAAGTGTAAGTATCATTATTTTATATTGTTTTTCATTAAATAGGGAACAAAATTATGAGAGGTATGACCTATCAGTTACAAAAAATAAGTTTTAAAACTTACAACAATCCTAATGTTCATATAGAAAATGGAAATTTCATTTTATTTTTGGGGGGGTATTTTTTTAATTTTTTAATTTTAATTTTTTAATTTAAATTCAATTAGTTAACATATATTATTAGTTTCAGAGGTAGAGGTCAGTGATTCATCATCAGTCTTATAATACCCAGTGCTCATTACATCACGTGACTTCCTTAATGCCCAACCCCCAGTTACCCCATCCCCCACCCACCTCCCTTCCAGCAACCCTCAGTTTGTTTTCTATGATTAAATCGAGTCTTCCACTGGGGAGGGTATGTGCTATGGCGAGCACTGTGAATTGTATAAGACTGATGAATCACAGACCTGTACCCCTGAAACAAATAATACATTATATGTTAAAAAAAAAAAAAAGAAGATAGTAGGAAGGGAAAAATGAAGCGGGGGGGAATTGGAGGGGGAGACGAACCATGAGAGACTATGGACTCTGAGAAACAAACTGAGGGTTCTAGAGGGGAGGGGGTGGGAGGATGGGTTAGCCTGGTGATGGGTATTAAAGAGGGCACGTACTGAATGGAGCACTGGGTGTTATACGCAAACAATGAATCATGGAACACTACATCAAAAACTAATGATGTAATGTATGGTGATTAACATAATAAAATTAAATGTAAAAAAAAAGAGTCTCCTATGGTTTGTCTCCCTCTCTGAATTCGTCTTGTTTTATTTTTTCCTCTTCCCCAATGATCCTGTTTCTTAAATTCCACATATCACTGAGATCATATAATTTTCTTTGATTGACTTATTTCGCTTAGCATAATACCCTCTAGTTCTATCCATGTTATTGCAAATGGCAAGATTTCATTTTTTGATGAGTAGTGTTCCATTATATACGTGTGTGTGTGTGTGTGTATACACAATATCTTCTTTATCCATTTATCTGTTGATGGACATCTAGGCTCTTTCCATAATTTGGCTATTGTGGACATTGCTGCTATAAACACTGGGGTGCAGGTGCCCCTTCGGATCACTACCTTTGTATCTTTGGAGTAAATACCCAGTAGTGCAATTGCTGGGTCATACGGTAGTTCCATTTTTAACTTTCTGAGAAACCTCCATATTGTTTTCCAGAGTGGCTGCACCAGCTTGTATTCCCACCAACAGTGTCGGAGGGTTCCCCTTTATCCGCATCCCCGCCAACATCTGTTGTTTCCTGACTTGTTAATTTTAGCCATTCTGACTGGTGTGAGGTGTTATTTCATTGTGGTTTTCATTTGTATTTCCCTGATGCCGAGTGATGTGGAGCATTTTTTCATGTGTATGTCTTCATTGGAGAAATGTCTGTTCATGTCTTCTGCCTTTTTCGTGATTGGATTACTTGTTCTTTGGGTGTTGAGTTTGGTAAGTTCTTTATAGATTTTGGATACTAGCCCTTTATCTGATATGTCATTTGCAAATATCTTTTTCCATTCTGTCGGTTGTCTCCTGGTTTTGTCAACTGTTTCCTTTGCTGTGCAAAAAGCTTTTTATCTTGATCAAGTCCCAAAAGTTCATTTTGCCTTTATTTCCCTTGCTTTGGAGATGTGTCTAGAGAGAAGTTGCTGTGGCCAAGGTCACAGAGGTTGCTGCCTGTGTTCTCCCCTAGGATTTTGATGGATGCCTGTCTCACATTTAGGTCTTTCATCCATTTTGAGTCTATTTTTGTGTATGGTTTAAGGAAATGGTCCAGTTTCATTCTTCCATGTGGCTGTCCAATTTTCCTGACACGATTTGTTGAAGAGACTGTCTTTTTTTCATTGGATATTCTTTCCTGCTTTGTTGAAGATTAATTGACCATAACATTGAGGGTCCATTTCTGGATACTCTATTCTGTTCCATTGATCTGTGTGTCTGTTTTTGTGCCAGTACCATACTGTTTTGATGATCACAACTTTGTAATAGGGCTTGAAGTCCAGACTTGTGATCTCACCAGCTTTGGTTTTCCTTTTCAACATTCCTTTGGCTATTTGGGCTCTTTTCTGGTTCCATACAAATTTTAGGATTATTTGTTCCAGCTCTGGGAAAAAGGTGATGGTATTTTGATAGGGATAGCATTGAATGTATAGATTTCTCTAGGTAGCACAGACATTTTAACAATATTTGAAAAAAAATTTGAGACTGTGAACTACTTAGTAAGTCTAAACCATTTTTTGTTACGTGAGGTGATTATGAAAGAAGTAATCTCACTTATGTCAAAAAGGTTTTCCTGTGAAGCATACAACTTCAGACAACATTCACTTTGTATCTGAGATAGTTTCATTTCAATCTCTGGTTTCTCTGATATATATTTTTTATTTTTTATATTTTTACTTTTTAATTATTTTTTAAAAGATTTTATTTATTTATTCATGAGAGAGAGAGAGAGAGAGAGAGGCAGAGGGAGAAGCAGGCTCCCCGCTGAGCAGGAAGACCGACACGGGACTCGATCCCAGGACCCTAGGATCATGACCTGAGCTGAAGACAGAAGCTTAACCATCTGAGCCACCCAGGCACCCTAGTTTCTATTTTTTAAGGGAGCTCTATGCCCAATGTAGAACTTGAACTCATAACCCCAAGATCAAGAGTTGCAAGCTCTACCAACTGAGCCAGCCGGGCATCCCTCTTTAGTAATACTTTTTTTATTGAAAAATTATCTATTTCTCAAAAAACTGAACTTGATGATGAAACAAGTGGAGAGGAAACTTTGTGACTGGCAGCTGTGTTTGTTAGTATTCAATAAGAAAGCACACTGTAGATGTAGTTCCAATTTAATAAATAAAAAACCTAAAGGGAAAATGTATAAAACCAGAGGGATTACATTGCATGGGCTTTTTTCATAGTTATTACTCATAATTCTTTAGCTAAATATAAACTCTCAAAATTATAGCAGTGGCCATTTATCCTTTGCTTCCTAGTCTGTTAGAGCTGCCATAACAAAATATCACAGACTGGGTGGCTTAAACAATAGAAATAAATTTTCTCACAGTTCTGGAGGCTGGAAGTCCAACATTCTGAGGCCTCTTGTCTTGGCTTGTGGGTGGCCACCATCGCATTGTGTGCTCATGCAACCTCTTCTTTGTGGATGTGCTAGGGGAGAGGCAGAGAGTGAGCTCTCTGGTGGTTTGTTTTTTTTTATTTATTTTGTTTTATTTTATTTTTTCCTGGATCAGAGCCTTCCCCTTATGACCTTATTTAAACTCCTTTACTTCTTTTGAGGCTCTATCTCCAAATACAGCCACCCCTGGGTTAGGGCTTCAACATATGAATTTTGGGGGACACATATATTTGTCCTTAATGCCTTCCAGTTTTTCTTATTTTCTTTTACCCCTTTTGGAGAAGTTAAATCACATCATCATTGCCCTAAATATACAAATTGAATTCCACTTAGACAATTTTTTCTAGGAGCCATTACATTGTTTTAGGCAGAATTTAAGAGATTAAAGTGTACAGTTTCTTCTTGTAAAGACTTCACATTCCAGGGCCAGAGAGAGCTAACTCAACAATCAGAATACACCATACTATGGGTCATATTTTAGTATAAGTGGAGAGGACCTTATTTTACCTAGTTTTCATCAGCATTTTTCCATGGTGTGTCTGATTTTGTCTTACTTGGGACCCTCACTTGTTTTTTGTTTTTTCCCTAATCAGCCTGGATCTCAAGGTTAGTAATTTTAAGTTTTACCTACATCCTCAATTCCCTTGGCTTGCCATTATTTTGCTCCTCCTGGCCAGTTTATTCCTAATTTTGGATTAATTCACTGATCCGCTTTCTTCTCCCAGGCAGATAAGCCCCATAAAATAGTAAGAATTATGCTGATTAACTATTAAAATTGGTAATTTTCAGCCTCAGCAGGCACTTTAGCACTTTAAGACAAACCTCTAACTTGCCTGTAGCTGACTCCACCTAAGTAGACAGTGTCTTGATGAACACCCTATCATACATCCTAAATTCCTTATCTCATTCTTTCCTGGAGACTATTTTGCCTGATACTTTACAAAGTTGTGTTCAGATATGAACTCCCTCAATTTCTGTGCTAAGTCTCTGCATTAAATCGAGGCTATCTCCAGCCCTACAGCCCAAGCAGTTATTTGCTAGGTTTCATCCTTGCTTTTCATTCCAAAACTCCTTTATTTTTCGTCTAGTTTCTGTTCTTGATATGGCAGTTGGACTTGACAACACATTTCTGCTTCCCAATTTTTGTCCCTTGGCACAAAATAATCTCCTGGATTTCAACTAAACCTGGAATCCCCTACTCTTGGAATGTTCCAGGACTCAACTCTTGGACCACTTCTTTTCTCTATTTATATTCACTCCTTGGTGATCTCATCTAATCTTATGGCTTTAAATATACCATCCACATGCTGATGACTCCCAATTTTATTTCTCTAGCTCAGATCTCTTCCCTGAACTCCATACTTCTCTACCTAACTCAAAACTTCATTTGGGTATTAGATGCCATCTCAAATGTAAGGTGTTCAAAATTAAGCCTCTACAAGAGGACACTTTTGGGAGAAATGGATAGTCATTTTTTTGATTGTGGTAATGATTTCATGGGTGTTTATCAATGGAAAAACTCACCAAACTGTACAATTTATCGTGCATCAATTATATAGTTAGGAGTCAAGGGTAGGTCAAGTTTACTGACCTCAGTAAATTAATACACTGTATTTGTAAATCTTTTCTTCAAATGATAAATTGAGTATTCTTAAATGCTTTTTCCATTATTAATACTCTTTTGAAGAAAACTGTAATCAACTGAGTAAGCCTAACTAGGACGAAGTTCCCAAATAGGTTGGATTATACTGTACTCAATTTGGGATTCTGAGAGATTAAATCCTTACTTCCTGTTATAACTCAGCCACATGGCATGCCAGGACTTTAGTAGTGTGCTAGTGGTAAAGGAAGAGGCCAGGACTTGTGAGAATGAGACCGAGGAGTCTAGTTCTCATTTTGGAAAGACACCTTCTCCTCCACCCAAAGATGGTCCATAAAGCTTCCAGAACTGCATGGCAACCTTGTGCTTTGATCTGATCTCTATACATATCCAAATATGTAGAATCAGTGAGGTGGAGAGGCCAGAGGCAGTGGCAATATTCAGTCAGGCATTTATGAATACTATACCATGCTGTGAGTACCACTTGGATCCTGAATCAAGCTTTTGGGAGGAAAGATGGGAAAGGTCTCATCCCCAGGGAGGAAGGACTAGCAAAAGAGAAGCAGACTATCTTAGCAAGCTGAAATTCAAATAAAGATTCTAATTCTAACTGGGCAAGTGGTGTTAAAAACCTGAGCACAAGCAAAAGATTTCATACAGGTTGAGCAAACAGTAAGGATTTATGAGGTGCATAATCAGTTTAGAGAGCACTTAACTGGGCAGCCAACTGCAGTGGATATTAGATTTCTGGCAATAGAACAAATTTTTGAAAGCACCAAATATAAGTTTGAGCCTACTAGATTTGAAGATGAATTGGAAGCATGATGGAAGACAGAGAAAAGAATTCCTAGTGACTAAAGCCCCTAAAGCCAGACACATACAGATTTTGCTCTTTCAGCTTCTGAAATCAGTCCTAACCATGCAGATCCCAGTCTATTATAGCCAAATTCCTTTATTCCTTAGGTCTTTAAGGCTTTGAGTTTCTGTTCTCTGTAAGTTGCACATATGCTCAGAAGGATTAAGTCCCTTATCCAGGTAACTTAAGGTCCCTGGTTGTAACTAGTAGTTACCTACTTTGGTAATATAAAGGTATTACCTGTAATGTTACCATTCACAAAGCTTAAGGCTGGTAGAGTCTAACAGCCAAGACCTCCATTGTGTGAATGAAAAATGTCATCCAGATCTACAAGAGGTTTTCCATTTTAATGGGAGCTGATGTTAATTATGTTAATGTTTCAAGTTTAATTCCACTAAATTGTACCTTTTTGGTCCTGACCCCCTCAAGTGTGGACTCTGCAGAATCAGACTAAATTATGTGACTTTCTGCTATATGCCTTCCCACTGAAAAAAAAAGTCAAGTTTTAGGTAATTCAAATGACCATAGCTTTACAGTTGCCCCCAAACACTTCAGCCTTTATCTTCCACCTTATTTGTCCCATATCTGACCACCCAATTGATAGCCCGAATTCCCAATTCATCACGTTCAGGTTCTGGAGCATACAGTCTTTGCTTCAAGTGTATATGCTTAAAAATTTATATTCCTCGTGGCGCCTGGGTGGCTCAGTCGTTAAGCGTCTGCCTTCGGCTCAGGTCATGATCTCAGGGTCCTGGGATCCAGTACCGCATTGGCTCCCTGCTCAGTGTGGAGCCTGCTTCTCCCTCTCCCTCTGCTTGTGTTGCCTCTCTTGCTGTGTCTGTCAAATAAATAAAAAAATTTTTTTTATTTATTTATTTGAGACAGAGAAAATGAGAGAGAGCACATGAGAGGGGGGAGGGTCAGAGGCAGAAGCAGGCTCCCCGCTGAGCAGGGAGCCCGATGCAGGACTCTATCCAGGGACTCCAGGATCATGACCTGAGCCGAAGGCAGTCGCTTAACCAACTGAGCCACCCAGGCGCCCCAATAAATAAAATCTTTAAAAAAAAAAAAAATTTATATTCCTCACATCTGTGTTGGTTTTGATTCAATTTCCTCATGTATTACTTCTCTCCCACAGTACTTCATTATAGCTTGCCTTTGATTTTGTCATTTTGTACCACTATTGAGAGGACACAGAAGCATTTTACCTCTGACCTCCTTAGTAGAGCCCAGTACAGTGCAGTACACGAACACATAAACTGATTTGGATTACATCAACTGAAGAAATGTGACATTACTAAATCAATTGTGAGAAGGGAGCAAAAACAGAACTGCAGGAAAAGAGGTCAGAGTGCTCCAACGCAAAATTTCCCAACTTGTTTTCAAGTGATGTTTGCCAGCTCTGACAAAAGGGTAGACACTTATCCCTGAAAATTTTGTGCAGACCCCAATCACTTTTATCATTCATTGTCCACCTAACATTTACTGTACAAACAAGTGCCATGTAGATAGCTAAGGTATCTAGGTAAAGATTTTGGTGATTGAAACTGATCTTATAGAAACACTGGTTTATATAAATTAGGCACGTTTTTGAATAATAAATCCAACTAAGAACAGGGTCACTAATCCAAAGCCATTTTAACTCGGAAGTGAGTTTATAGCATTGAGGAATTATGTCAGTAGTTAATATTTTGCAAACCACTCCACTTCATATACACTATACCACTGATCTTCAGGTGTTTCTTGAAGTGGTTGTCCTAAGGCAACACAGCTTTCCCATGATTGCTCTTGGTAACATCAAGATACCATACGGGTAATCTATTATGCCAAGGGGCTTTTCCCATTGCTGGATTTCATCAAGTCTTAAGGTCTCTCATTAAAAGGACCATATCCTGGTGTCTCAGTTGACTTCCTACCAAAAGACTGGTTTATATTTCCTGCAGACAACTTGCAGTTCATTTCTCTACATTTTAGTGACCATGTATGGTCACTGCAATTCCTTGCACCAACAGTTTAATAGTGTGCAGGAACTTAGATTACTTGATCTCTGGTGGCATTAATACCTTATATTTTACTTTGGCTGCAATAAACTTTTTCCAGTGTGCAATTTCTACACCACTTTAATACTTGAGCAAATTCACTCTGTGCCTGCCCACCCAACATGCTTGTCAGTCTCATGAGCCTCTTTTGAGCTGCATGGGTCCAAAACTGAATTTTCACCAAGGCAGGAAAACATTTTAGGGAAAAGGACAGCTCATTATAAGCTGACAAAAATACTGTTATTTTGACTGACACGTAAGTATGGGCTTAGAACAACTTATTCATGCAGCTATTTAGGGAAAATGATCATGCATAGGGCCCAACCACCTTGGTTAGAGCAGATAT
This sequence comes from Mirounga leonina, assembly GCF_011800145.1. Classification (NCBI taxonomy): domain Eukaryota; kingdom Metazoa; phylum Chordata; class Mammalia; order Carnivora; family Phocidae; genus Mirounga; species Mirounga leonina. Next base: position 44,280,202 of record NW_023270807.1, read on the forward strand.
TACAGTCTACACTAAATCCATTCTGTGCAATGTTTGACTACTTTAAACTCCCTGATCTTCCCCCATAACCTATAATTGTTATGCTGTGCGCTCTTCATTTTCAGTATTCTACATTTTCTATCTTGAGCATCCTTTCAAGTTACAATTTCATTAGAACCAATTATTCCGTGATTACTGAATCACTGATCATTTTGATACCTGTTGTTTTTCTCCCTAATAACAGTCTCTCCATTTTGCTCACCATTAACCCAGTAATATTTAGTACCCTACAAAAAGCCAACATGATCTGTACTTATTGATACTCCCAAACCGAGTCATTGCTCCAAAAAAAAAAAAAAAAACCTAAGAATTTCCCCACATTACTCTGTAAATTTTCACTCAGCTTTAATTACAATCATGCATTTTAAATTCAAACAGGTGACCAAAGGTGAAGCATTCAGAATAATCTGATTTCAAGTCTGGTTAACTGAAAACAAAGACTTCTCCATAAAAAACACATAGTTTTCTATGCATTCCTGTAAAATAGAGCTAGTTCTACCAAGTAACCTATTTAACAGGTAGTAACTAGGGCAGTGTGACAAAAGTAAAAGGAAATGGCTTAATTCTTATGGATACATTAGATTTGATGCTGCTTCATAATCTGTTTACAAAAATAAAAAAACAATATATTGTCTTGATTCGTAGGTTTTCTTCCCATGTCAGTAAAGTGAAGAGCTTTTCCTTGTCTTTCATACAAGTAAATCTCGTAGCATTAGCCCTAGAAGAGGAAAAAACATTTGAGATTTACAAGACTATTAACATCAGAAGGGCAAAAGAATTTTTAAAAAATATCTGTCCTTATAATGGTCTATCTCAGAAGCCAGATCCGTTAAGTTTTCTCAACAGATATTCAGGTTCGGGATAAGATCATCATAGATTAAGACCAAGGACAAAATACTGACCAACTGTTGAATAAAAAATCTCCACTCACAGAAATGGGTTACACCTTAGGAAGATTACTGCAAACTCTTTCCATGGGCAGACAGCGATCCCTCACTGTTGGCAAAGAAAAACACACACACACAAAACCTGTAATACATCATTGTGAGGTAGCAGTTTTCCCCCTACAAGATTTATAACCTAACAGAATCTTCTCATTTATAAAATCCAGACAACAGAAATTATTGTTTCTGCTCATCGGTCTCATCTCAGAAGCCGAATCCGTACATGCTTTTCTTCAGGTAGTCAGCTTCGGGATAGGTTTCATCATTGATTAGACCATAATCCATACGAAATGTCAGAAGTACTGTACTAGAAACACTGTAGTAGATTTTGTAAACCACAAAACTTACTTTGCAAGGTTGCTCGTCAGTGACATTTATAGCTCCATTATTATTCTTCAACCTCCAGGATGCTGTTCAAGGACAAAAAAATTTTTTCACTTAATCTACATTATGGACTAAACATACTGAATCAAAATACTAGCCCAACACATACCTGGGTAAGATTGTCAGGTTCCAAGCAAGTATTCTCTCACGTGTTTTGGAATTTTCCTTTGCATCTATTAAGAAGCAAATTTCAATGATACATCATCTTTTCCTGTACATCAACAGGTTTATTTCTCTAAGCTCTCAAATGTACTTACCTCAACATCTCCAGGTAACAGCTCCGTTACACCACCGAGAGCCACTGCTCCCGCACGGGACCAATATTTTGGAAAACCAAGCATTTTCACAGAACGGCAGGCGAAGGTTTTCAGTACTAGAATCCTGCCTTTCACTCATCTGGTTTGCACACAGCGCCACCTGGGCACAGTACCACTCAATCTCAGACAAGGTCGGAGACTACCATTTTCAAATAATCTTTTGATCTGCGACGAGAAAAGAAAACAATGGTCTAATTAGTAAAGGCCTCTTATTCTCATCTTAAAACTAACTCTCCGCCCCAAATCCTGGGAATATGGTTGTTGTTCTTCCGCCGCCGCCCAGGTTCCGCCAGCCGGGTGTCGGCGCTTATGAACTAGGCCGCGCGCAGCGCTCGTGGCCATCAGCACCAGCCTCCGCCCGCCTAAGCTCGAAGCCTGCCGCTGCCGCCGCGGCCGCCACGCAGTACACGTGGCGGTCTGGCTGCGTGTTTCCCACGTGCAACTTTCCAACCCACAGCACCCTGAGCTCAAATGTCTAAAATCTCACAGTGCGGCAGCAAACCTCAGCCCCAGCTCCAACCGCGCCCGCCCGGGTACTCGCCCACGACGCCCACTCACGTACCACCAACTCAGGGCCTCCCAAGTCCAGACGTAAAAGACCGAACTGCGCCTCCAGCAGTTCCCTTTATAGCCTCTCCTGAGTCAGACCGAGGTTGCCCCGCCCCCTCGCGTTTATTGGACGTGGGAGAGGACGGGGCGTGGCCGTTTCCTGAAGGGAGAGAGCGGGAGCGCGCGCGGCGGTTCTTTTCTTTCGGGGGCTGGTTCCGGGGCGTGGTGCGCGCGTCGCCCGCCCACCGCACGCTCGCCCAGTTCCCGGTGCGCGCCCGGTGCGCGCGGCGATCCGTCGCTTCCCGAGTCTGGCTCTACGTGGCGCGGGAGTGGCGCCAGAATTCAAACTAACTGCTGCAGTTTGGAGGCGAGACTACCGCCTGCTCCGGGCCAAGTCTGCCCAGAACAGATTGGCCGGCTCGGGGCCGGGAGTGGACTTGAATTTTGCAGCGCAGGGCCGCCTCAGCGTATTGCCCTCTCGAGAAGTCGGGCTGGTTAGTTGGCCGGCGGCGAGCGGGAGTTGACGTCCAGCGGGCGCCGCACGAGCTGGCAGGCACTGGCCCCCGCACGCCCGGAGAGAAAAATTGGCGTACAGAAGTGCTCGGGTGAAAAAAGTACGTGAAAGCGCCGCATTTCTCCTGCGGTCCACGGCGAGAATACCGCGCCTGCCCAGAGAGCCCGCCCGCCGCGCTGCACGCGGCCCAGCTGCGCCCCAGTGCGGGCGTCCCTGCCCTACTGGGGCCCATCCCACCCCCGCGCTTCCTTGTGCCGGGCACTGCTGTTGAGTTACATGATCAGCACCTAGAATTCTTCCCGACACAGCCAACCTGAGAGGTAAATACCCCGTTTGGCAGAGGAGAAGATTAAGGCCCTAAAGCAGCTGATTGCCTAAATTCGCACAACTGAAAAGTTTTGCTGTTTTTACTTTGCGCTAAGATCGTTAAAATGAATGCAGGAGAAAGTTAAATTTCAGAAATATCCCCGAATACTATATACAAATAACTCTTTAAAAAATTAAGTAGCAATGACTGTGTGAGCGAATACGTGTATATGCACACACAAGCACACATGACATTTGAACATTCTAGCATTTGAAAATTCAGGTCTTCATGGCATTCATTACTAATTATTATTTATGTGTGGGTTTGTTTATTGTCCTGCCAATGCGTAAGGAACATACGGTTTGTGTCCACTGTTTATTGTTCTGCCTTAGAACAGTGTTCCGTGTGGCATATAGTAGGTTGTTGGTAACGATTGGTTGAATGAATGAAAGAATATAAGTGGTGGAATATTAATGAAAGAATATAATTTTCTAAATTAATTTAGAAAATTCATTTAAAAATTCATTTAGAAAATTAAAGACCAGACTGCAGATTAAAAGATAATAGTGAAAAGCAAATATCTGTAACAGGAACCTAAGTGATGAAGTACTTACTTGGCTAGGCATTATGTAGATTTTTCAACAGTACTTTTTAATGTAAATGTAAATTTGCATGTTGCTCATAGTGAAATAACTAAAACAGTACAAAAAGCAAAAAGTTCCTTTCCATATCACTGGGAATCTCCCCACTGTTAACAGTAACCACTATTCATAGTTTTTTACTTTCTATGCATATACAAACATATACATATTTTTTCATATTTCGTATATACAGATAAGGTCTGTATACTTTTCTGCAACTTGCCCCCTCATTAGTCTAGATTATTTTCCGTATCAGTACATATAGATGAACTTATTCTTGTTTATACGCTGCATAGTATTCAGTTGGACGTATCATAATTTATTTCCTCAGTTTCCAATTTTTCACTTTCAAATTGTGCTGAAGTGAATTTCAGATATAGTGTATTTGTGAGATCCGCAAGATCAATTTCTAGAAGTGAGTCAATTAAGTCTGTGATAGATATTGCTTAATTTTTCCCACCATCCTTCCATTCCCACAAAATGGTTGTGTTGTGTTTATATTTTGAAGAGTGTTTTGCTAATTGAAAAACGTACATATGACTTTATGGGGTGGCAATTATTACACAATCGAAATTGAAAAATATTACTCTGTTATCTTTGAATTACTGCTGTGTTGGAGATGACCCAAATCACCTGGTCAAAAGCAGTATAAAACAATGATTACCTACCCTGACTTATCAACTGAATTAGTTGGAGATCTAATAAATATCAGATTTCTGTGCCCTAACCTGCAACTACCAAAGCAGAATCTCCAAAAACGGGACCCAGGAAACATTTCAAACAAGCATATGAGCCAATGTTGTTCAACAAGAACATAACATGAACCACAAATATGAGTTGCATATGTAGTTTTGAATAGTGTAGTAGCCACATTTTAAAAAAATAAAAAGAATCAGAAATTCTAATACATTTTTTAACCCAATATAACCAAAATATTTTCATTTCAACAAATGATTAGTACAAGTTATTGATATATTTTACATTCCTTTTTTGCATTCCTTGCAATCCAGTGTGTATTTTACAGTCACAGCACATTTTGGTTTGACTGTCCCTATTTCAAGTGCCTCATTACCATATGGCAAGTGGCTGCTGTATTGGACAGCACAGGTCTACAGACATTCATATACCTATAGAAGTTTGAGAACCACTGTTTTAGGGTAAGTGTGGTACTGCATACCTGAAACATATTCCAGTCTTTAAAAAAAACCCCCCAAATCAAAAAACCTTCTGTATCAACTTTTGACTCAAACTAATAATTAACAAATGCAGAATGAAATGAATCCAGAACTTGCCTGTTGACAATACTGCCCTCCAGTGAACATGGCAATGACTGTGAAGCGGGTACACAACTCATTCAAGGAGTTTATCTTGTCAAGGAACATAGAAACATACTGGGAGATGAAGCCATCAGTCATTGCTCCTTACACCTAAAACAATCAAGCAAATTGCTACCAAATATTTGAAGTGATTTAAGAAAGACCATATAAAGGTCAGAACTGAAATTAAATATGTATGCTTCAGTATGCTAAAAATAAGTTTTCATATTCTTAACACACTTTTAGATACAATCATCGTTTTAATAATTTTTTGGAAGAAATGGTCACTGAGCCCCTGGTGCATGCCATGTGCTTCAGGGAAAGCTAATAAGAATACACAGAAGTCCTTGTCCTTCCTGACTTTATAGTTTAGTAAGAAGTGTCTATCTAACTTTAGATACCTCTGCTTTAAAAAGTAGTTATTAAAGACTTGGATAAGATCATAATGTGAACCAAATAGTGTTTTAGAGGAAAGATTAAAAGCAGAGGTTAGAAATTGGTGCAGTCATTTAGATGAAATATTGTGAGGGACACCATTATAATTTTGGCCATGGAAATGGACAGCAGGGAAGAAAACAACACACAGAACTTAGGTGCTGTTAGGTTCTTCTGCACTTTAGCTCATGTACTCTTCAGATAATCCTGGTATGTATTTTTAACCTTGCGGTAGAGATGGAAAAAGTGAGGCATAGAGATTTCAGTTAACTAACATTCCCAGGTCTTTCTTTTCCCAAATTCATAATGTCATGAAGGCATGATATGGCTGTGTTGAAGGAAGAAGTAGCAGGATGTGATGAGATGTGGGAGCAGCATGGAGCCTGGGCAGCCAAGAGAACAGCAACTCCATTGAGAGGAAGAGGGAAGTCAGTTACTGATTTGGGAGAAGGGAAAAGATTCATTTTCTCTTGTGTTAAATATGGGGTGGAACATTGCGTTACATAGCCAATGGATCATCAGAAATGTAGAAATGAAACCCAAGAGAAAAGTCAGAGCTAGAGAAGGACAAACAAATGTAGAGAGGATGATTGAAGTTTTGTGCATGGGCAAGTGTGGGGAGAAAAGAGAAAAGTGCCAACTGCAATAGTTAGAACCAGTACTATAGTGTGTGCAGATACCTTACAGTAGACAACTTTTGAAAACATTTCAGTACACACAAAGATCTGGATGGATAATGCATGAGAATAAAGTTCACTATTACAACTTGCTAAAATCATGGTAGAAGTATGTATGCCATGTTAAGTAGTGTAAGCATAAGTATTCCAAAGCAGAAAAAAAAAAAAAAAATCAAACTTCAAAAATTAGAATGAAAGAATCTTAGTATAATGTTCTTTTTTCCAGTTTCTAAACTGAACTAGTCAGTAAAGTCTAGGTTTGATGGCAGAACAGAAAAATGTGAATTGAAGAAAATCTTGTGAATACTCTATGAAATAGTAAAGTGTTAAGTTCATGAAGTAAAGAGCTTAAATTAGGGGAAAAGCCTTATATATGTGGAAATGTCAAGGACAGTGTGATACATGAGTCTAAAATTCAGGAGAGGTCAGGGCTTGAGTGTCATTGGCATGAGTAAGATATTTAAAGCATGACACTGAGATCATCAGGGAAAGAGTATAAATAAAGAGGAGAAAGCCCAGGACAGAGCAGAACCTCGGTGCACTGCTTAGTTTAGAGTTCTAGTAGAGAAGGAAGTGCCAGCAAAGGAGACCCCTTAGAGGTAAAACTGGAGAGTGTGATATCTTGGAAATGAAGAAGGAGAGAGATACGTGATTTGGAATGCTCCTGAAAGGTCAGGTATGATATCAAAAACGACCACTGGGTTTGGCAACACGAAGAACACAGTCTCAGTGAAATAGTGATGATGGAAGCCCAGTTGAAGAGGACTGAGGAGAAAATGAGATGAGAAGGCAGAAATGGGTCAGTAGCTGGAGAGGGTCATAGGTCAAGGGACTGCTTTTTTAAGGCAAAAAAAAAAAAAAAAGTTGTAGGAGCAAAATTCTTGAGAAGAGGAGATCTTTTCCAGAATGCAGATGGAGGTCTTTGACTGGAGCAAGAACAATTCATCTGTTTTATTTGTTAAAACGGTGTTGGGAAAGGCAGTCATGCACAGCCCATTGACCCTTGCATAACTGCATAAGTGTCCCTAGGGCCTGGAACATTTTCTTTCATGGAGATAAGGAGTCCTACCAGCCTGCTCTGGGCATTTGGACTTGTCTGGGACTATCTTTCCCTATTCAGGATTTGATATATACCTCTTTTTTCTGCTTAAAGCATGTACATCATTTGGCACCTGGCCAACCCCATTGCTATTATCTGTTCCTGGTGAGAAGGGAAGGGCATTCTTCACCTGCCACATAAAAAGATGAGTACGGATCACCTCATTGAGTCATCTTTGGGGCAAGATGCACTGGCCATGACGGACTGGCAGTCACGGTTGAAGCTGATCTTGCTTGATCTCTTCTTTGTGAATAAAGTGTTGTTCCATCCAGTGTCTGTGTGAGTCATGTCTTTCTTGGCAATGCCAACACCTGCAAACTCTGCAGTAGGCTGACATCTTGCTATTGCTTTTCCTGGTGGTTGGCAACAGGTGTTAGTTGCTCAACAGTTTAGGGCAGTGAGCAAGGTCACCAACAATGTTAGTACATGATGCAGACACATGGCGTTCATCAGTCCAGCCATCCCACGGTGGTGTCAGCTCCTGAGGGGGGTTGACTGAGTACTGGGCTCTCTCTGGCCGAATGGGAATAAATGAGATGTAGGCAGTTTCCCTATCAACAAGGATAAACTGGTATGATGGATAAGGGCAGAAATGCAAGAGGTGGGCCCTAAAAAAACCTGGAAAATTAACCTGGCTTCTGGCCACCTTCACACTCCATCACTGTCCTCTAGCTCCCACATGCAGAAGCTGCAGATGACATCCAAGGGGAATCAAAGGCCCCCATGTAGAAAGCTTTGCTTGATCCAAATTGCTTAAAAGCCCCAAGTAAGACTTTGTTTTCACTAAATGCAAACCACCAATGATGTTGCTGAAAATGAAACTGTTGAAATGAGGCCCTTTTCAGAGAGTGAAATACAAAAACTGAAAGATATGGGCAGAGGCCAGGAGAGTCTTGTGCAGCTTGGTTGGTGCCCCTGTTCGATGAGAAGGCCTTGCAGACCCAAATGTCTCAGGATGAGTGGTGCAGTTGAAGCTAACCACTGACCCCTTGCTGCAATGCATTTTTTGCCTGCATTGAATAAGGCAACAAACAGGATAGAGAGATAAGTCCATGTCACTCTTGATGTAGATTGCAAGGAGTATGAGAATAGTATTCTCAATATAGGACTTCCCTAAGACTAAGACACTCTGGAAAATCATTCATAAAGCCTGCATTTCAGGTAAAAGCCATAGACACCTGATTATGTGACCCTGCCTCTGGGGACATGGATGATGCATTGGAGGCCTTCATGCAATAAGGCCCTTCTCTGTGGAAGACCCTGCTATCACTACTGTTGTCTCTGAAATGACTGTGGGGGAAACAATGGAAAAGCTCCACTCAAAAGTCTTGCTTGGGATGAAAAAACAAAATGATTTCAATGGTTTCCGACAACTTGGGCTGAACAGATAGAAAACAAGGGGAATCCATGCCCAGAGGGCCAAAAGGGGAATTCAAGAGATTATAAAGGGGGAAAAAAAGGACAGCACAGAGTTGATCCATGGAGCAATACGGCTTTTGTTGGCAAAACTGGATAGATAAAACCGAAGTGAATGAGATTCCTACAGAAGACTTAACACCCATACTATGTGGTAGAGAGAAGTCCTCTAAATTAAAGGTTAAGGCCGTGATCCCATATTCCCATTGTGATGGCCTGACTGGTACAGAATGACTCAGACCTCCAAGCTATCCAAAACCAACAAGACTCACAAAACTCACTAGCTAAGGTAGTGATGGATAACTGAATAGCCTCGATTATCTGTTGGCAGAACTGAGGCATTTGTATTATTGCCAACAACTCTTGTGTATATATCAATAATTCAGGTAAGGTAAAAACTAAAGAGCATCCATGCTCAGGTGGGATGATTACTGACTATATATACCTGCAGTCCCCATCCCCCTGATGCATTTTTTAAAAAACTCCTTAGTTGGCTTAATCCAGGCACTTGGGGTTCCTAATTAGGGACCATCCTCAAGGGTAGGCCTAATCGTCATCCTGGGTCTTGTTCTCCTAGAGACCTTGATGAAGTACTGCCTCAAAATGACAGGTAGGCTCTGCAGGCAAACTGCATCCATATAGATTGTTCAAGGGCCCCATTAGATGCAGCTGTACCTCCAAATTTGGGGCAGACAGTGGTCCTATCACATTTTATGCACTTTATCTGCTATTTAAGCAGCTGAACAATGGTTGGGGGGGTGGACCATTGAGAAAGGCAGTCACGCACAGTCTGTTGACCCTTGTGTGGCAGCGTAACAGTGTGCCTTGGACCTGGAACATTTCTGTACATGGAGATGAGCCCTCATACCCTGTACTGGGCGTATAGATTTGTTTGGGAGTATCTTTCCCTGTTCCTGATTTGATATTTACTTTGTTCTGCCTAAAGTGTGTGCATCATATGGCACCTGGCCAACCCCACTGCTATATCTGTTCTGGCAGGGAGAGGTGGGGATCCTTCACCTGCAACACAGGAGGAGTGTGTGTAGATCATCTGTGCATCAACTGTGGGGTAAGATGCGTTGGCCATCGGGGACTGATGCTCACTATTGAGGCTGATTTTGCTCTGCTTCTTGTGTGAGTAAAGTGTTACATCCAGTGCCTGTGTGAGTCATATTTCTTGATGACCCTGATACCTGCAAATCATGCAGTGGTTGACATCCTGGGGCTGTGGCTTCTGGTAGTAAGCAGTAGATGTCTCTTGCTCCACGGCAGGAAGTATAGGTACAGATAATGCAGATCCTGACTCATTGTTTTTATTTTCTCAAATAATCATGAGGCAAGGTCATCAAGTGAGAATGGAAAATAATGAGGTACAAGAGGTTTAGGAAAAGGATATGTGAAATTGTCAGGCTGCAGAGTAAAAAAAGGCAGATCAAGGAAGTGAAGTAGGATTGGTTGCCAGAGTTGTGTGCCCATGACATTTATGGCCATAAATTTTTATGAATAAAGTTTTAAGCTTTCCTTTTCTAGAAATACTCAGACACTTGGGTGCAGGTATGGAGTAGGTGGGATTAATTAGGCTTAAAGTTTTGCCAGGCTAGATAATGAAGGAAGAAAGGACTAAAGAGTTAAAGAGTGTTCGCAAGGAAATGATTTGAATAAAAAACAAGGAAATATAAACTGGGTAAGGGGATGATTTGTAGTGAGGAAGAGATGGTGTCTGTGGACTGGACATTTCATTAATTCCAAGGAAGAGCTGCAGTGGGAAGACTAGAAATGATAGGAAATGGGAGCATTAGAGAATGGGGTTCTGGAATTTGAGATTTTAGAGGTAGTATAATTGTTGATAAAGATGGAGTCAACAGTGTTACTGCAGGATGGGGTGGTTGAGCTGGAAGAATGAAATGATCATTGGAGGGAAGGAGGATGAGAAACTGAGAATGTAAGGTATTAGGTGAATCATCACTGTGGATGTTAACACTATAATTGATAAGAGTGGTGGTGAGAATAAAGACAAACAGGTGCTAGAGTCATCAGTGAATGAGGGAGTGTGATGCAGGGGTTTGAAAGATGACAGTAACAAGGACAAGAAGCTAGTGTTAAAATCTATTGGCTTACTTCAAAGATTATGGGGCTTTGGCAGGAGGAGAGTGGGGGTAAGATTTGGGAGCTACAACAAAGAATAAGGGGAGCACTCCACCTCCAGGCCTGTTTCACATAGGTGGTTCAGTTTGGGACGTTTAAAGTTTGAGATGTTTGTAGACATCCCATACAAAATACCAAGTATGCAATTGAATAAACAAGCCTAGAATTTGGGAGAAAGGTGAAAGGTGGAGATATGCATTTAGGATTCGTACTACAAATTCATCAGTTTTGGCTACCTGGCATCCACAGGATCCTTTTCCAAGTTCTCTTAGTTTTTTTGTGGATCCATCCTTCATTTACTCTCAGCTCATATTATTTGGATGCAACTACTCACTCTCAGCTCTAGGGTAGGGCCTGATTGGCTTAACCACTCCAGTCCTACCCACCTGGCTACAGTGATTGGTTTGCAGGTAGAAACAACCCAGTTTGGGCCAGTGAGAGTCAGATTTAACTTTTTTGTCCAACTGTTGAGAAAAAGTCCATATTGCATATTGAAGATGTAAAATCTGGAAGTGCTACAACCATCTCTCTTTTTAAATTGAAGTATAGTTGACACACAATGTTCCACTAGTTTCAGGGGGATGGCATAGTGATTCAACAAGTCTATATGTTATGCTATGCTCATGACAAGTGTAACTACCCTCTGTCACCATACAACACCATTACAGTACCATTGACTGTATTCCCTGTGCTGTACCATTCATCCCTATGACTTATTCATCCCAAACTGAAAGCCTGTACTTTCCACTCCACCCATTTTGCCTCTCTCCCGACCCCCTCCCCTCTGGCAACCATCAGTTTATTCTCTGTATTTATGGGTCTGTTTCTGCATTTTGTTTGTTCATTCATTTTGTTTTTTTAGATGCCACATATAAGTGAAATTGTGTGGTATTTGTCTTTCTCTGTCTGACTTATTTCACTTAGCATAATGCCCTCTAGGTCCATCCATGTTGTTACAAATGGTAAGATCTCATTCTTTTTTATGGCTAATATTCCATTGTGTCAGTCTGCAGAGTAAAAAAGGCAGACCAAGGAAGTGAAGTAGGATTGGAATATTATGGCTAATATTCCAAGCTAAATACACTACATCTTCTTTATCCATTCATCTATTGATGGACGCTTGGGTTGCTTCCATATCTTGGCTATTTTAAATAATGCTACAATAAATGGATATTTGAATTATTGTTTTTGCTTTTTTTTCTATACTTGAATTAGTGTTTTTGTTTTCTTTGGGTAAATACCTAGCAGTGGAATTACAGGACCACATGGTATTTCTATTTTTAATTTTTCGAGGAACTTCCACACTGTTTTCCACAGTGGCTGTACCAGTTTACATTCTCATTAACAGTGCATGAGGGTTCCGTTTTCTCTAAATCCTGCTACAACCATCTTTTGACCACAAGAGGAGAACCTCTTTGAGAATTAAGTTAACACACAGAGGGGAAGAGAGTAGAGCTGAGTTGAGAGGCAGAGAGAATTAGGTTGTAGGGATATCATTTGAACATGATTGATTCTTATGGCACTGGAGTTTAGCCCTTCCTCAGTCAAATCAGGTTGTGTTCAGTTATCTATTTGTACTAAACCCGGTGCTTACAACAAAAACAATTATTATTTCTCATGATTCTGTGGGTTGACTGGGTAGTTTTTCTGATTGGGCTTATTCATGCTGAGGTGTTCAGTTAACAGATCTGCTGGGGGTGAGGCTCAGCTGGGACAACCAGGACAGCTGGTCCTCTCTTTCCACATGGTATTTCATTCTGGATGTCTTCATGACATAGACATATCAGAGCAGTATTACAAGAGGTCACCTATTAAACTTTTGCTTGTATCATGTGTGCTGATGTTCCATTGATCATATCAAGTCATATGGCCAAGCCCAGGGTCAATATAAGGGGAGGTGAACAAGGGTGTGGATACTCAGAGGTGTGATTTGCCAGGGTCATTACTGTAATGATCTATGACCATCTGCTTCTCCTAATTTTTTTTTTTTTTTTTTTTTTAAGAGAGAGAGAGAGAATGTGGGGGAAAGGGGAGGGGAGGGGCAGAAGGAGAGGGAGAAAGAGAATCAAAAGCAGGCTCCATACCCAGTGTGGAGTCTGACTCGGGGCTCAATCTCATGACCCTGAGATCATATAAGCTGAACTGAAATAAAGAGTTGGTTGCTTAACCAGCTGTGCCACCCAGGTGCCCCCTGCTTCTACTAATTCTTAAACCCCTTGAAGCTCCTTCATGGACCAAAGGGATATATCAACCTCACTTTACCTCATTAAAAAAAATCTGCTATGGGGGCACCTGAGTCGGTTAAGCATTGGACTTTTGGTTTTGGCTCAGGTCATGATCTCAGGTTCCTGGGATTGAGCCCTGCATCCGGCTTCACACCGAGTGTGGAGTCTGTTTGAGATTCTCTCTCCCTCTGCCCTCCTGCTCATGCTCTCTCTCTCAAATAAATAAATCTTTAAAAAAAAAAAATCTGCTATGCTAACTCTCTTACATTTCCCACTAGAGCCATTCCTTAAACTTTTCCACCTGCTTTTTGCTCTGGGAAGCTAACCTAAATGGATTGTATCAATGAATTCCTTGTCCTCTGGTTTCCCATTGGTTTGGGCCAGTAGGGAATCCCAATCAGAGGGAAGAGGGAGTTGCTATTGGCCTCTACTAAAGGGATAACTTCTTTTAAAGTGGCCTACCCCTCTCTTTCTTCCCTTGCCCATTCAGACCCAAGGCTCAACTGCCCAGGATACTATTCTTTTTGGTTTCCTACATCTTGCCTACCTTGTGAAGCTTATTGAACTTTTCTCAAGTTACCTATATGTTTTTTGTTGGGACCCTGAATAAAATGTACCTATAAAATACTATTTTGATGAGCTCCAATTAAGTACACTTAAAAGTACACATGCCACTTATGTATATAATAAAGGATATTCTAGTCTTGTCAACTTTGCAAAAGTGAATTAATATTTTGGTTTCTGTATACCAACTTTACCTGGTGGCTAGTGTCTATTTTTTTTTTTTACCCCATTCTCCAAGATTATGTAACATTGTCTAAATGAAAGCTGGCTTTTAGTGTATCTGTGAGAAGCATATTACAACTGTCCATTCTACTGTAGCTCCTTACAAATAAATTATAGTCAGTATTAAATAAGATGTTCAGATAATTCTTAAGCACTGTTTAGAAGGGCTGCAGGCAAATGATTGCCTAGAAACGGATTGGGAAATTTTATAATAACTGAATCCCATACCTTGTCAGTAAATTTTATATAATTGCTGTTAGCTGTCATTTTATGATAACTTCAGGGACATAAGTCCTAGCATCCTAAATTTTCAAAGTAAGGTTTGTAAAGCAGGTGTTATATCAACACTTTCACCCTTTAGCTTTATTTCTTATTTATTTATCTATTATTATTTTTAAAAGATTTTATTTATTTATTTGACAGAGAGAGACACGGCAAGAGAGGGAACACAGGCAGGCGTAGTGGGAGAGGGAGAAGCAGGCTTCCCGTGGAGCAGGGAGCCCTATATGGGACTTGATGCCAGGACCATGACCTGAGCTGAAGGCAGACGCTTAATGACTGAGCCACCCAGGTGTCCCACCCTTTAGCTTTATAATATACAGTCATGTGTTATGTATTTTAAACTCTGGTTTTAGAGAATTTAGTAATTCTCTAAATGACAAACAGCTAGATGGCAAACAGCTAATACAGATTTCTTAAAGATATTTTGGAAGGATGAAATCATGGCTATTGTATGTTGTTAAAATAATTTCCCAGCTCACTACTAAGTTTTGACAGTTATCTTTTATCATACAACCAATGTAATGATTGACTATATTTTGTAGGTACTTCAGTATCAAATATCATGAATGGCTGAGCAGTTTCTGGGGGGTTGGGAATTAAAGTGGAGTTGGGAATTGGCTACAGTATATGGCCTCCCTGATGTATGATGTACGTGTTTACTTAGCTCTCCTCACACTAGTACTTTTCTGTGATGTTCTCAACGGTCTGTTTCAGGTATATGGAGGAACCTGAAATGCATGTACTATTGCAGGGCAAGGCCATGGATCAGAAGTCTTTATCTCAGAAATATTATTTAATGGCCTGTCATAGAAAGAATTTTTCTACCTCATGTAGGTAATTAGAGCTTGTCAACTTTGAAAATGATTATACAGTGAAGGTATTGAAATGGAAGGAACTTAGAGTTTATTTCTGGGAGATACTTATGTATAAGAATAGAAAATGAAAGATAACCTTTTAAGAAAGACATATTGAAAATCAACTTATTTGGAAAGAGTGATTAAATTCAAAGATTCACTAACCATGATATACATTATGAATAGACTTTATATATTTTTACTGCATGCCCTGAAGATAAAGATCTTCAACACATACATATCATTCTGAGAATTAGGAGATCTGCTTGAGCAAATCTAAAATCTGTATCGAAAAACTAAAGAACAATATGGGTGCCTGGGTGGCTCAGTCAGTTAAATGTCTGCCTTAAGCTCAGGTCATGATCTCAGGGTCCTGGGATGAGCCCTGCATCAGGCTCCCTGCTCAGTGGGGAGTCTGCTTCTCCCTCTCCCTTTGCCCCTCCCCTCTGCTCGTGTTCTCTGTCTCTCTCTCTCAAATAAATAAATAAAATCTTTGAAAAAAAAAGAAAAACTAAAGAACGATAGTATAAGCTGTAACTTTTTGGCATTTCAAGGAAGTCATGTGGAGACAAATCTGATGGAGATGTTTCTTAGAGTATTTAACACATTAAGGGCCAGTCTACCGATTTTTATTCATTAGAATAAAGATGTGGGATAATGATAGTGAAGGCCACACTGTTTTTTTTTTAAGATTTTATTTATTTTTTGACAGAGAGAGACAGCGAGAGAGGGAACACAAGCAGGGGGAGTGGGAGAGAGAGAAGCAGGCCTCCCACGAAGCAGGGAGCCCGATGTGGGGCTCGATCCCAGGACCCTGGGATCATGACTTGAGCCGAAGGCAGACGCTTAACGACTGAACCACCCAGGCGCCCCACACACTGTATTTTTTAATATGTCAAATTTTTGCTCTGTTTCAAGGCCTGAAGTTGGGGATTTAGTTGAGGCTACTTTGGCTCATTATACCTAGCAGAGAATGTTTCTAGGCCCTTGTCAAATATCAGTTGGGGGCCATGTTGGTGAAGTACAGTGGGTTAGTTTCATTCCCTCTGACTCTTAGATTCTAGCTGCTGAGAAGGAGAAGAGAGGGTCAAGTTAGTTTTTTGTAAAAGAGTGAGGTTGGAAGAGTGCCTGGGTGGCTCATTTGGTTGAGCATCTAACTCTTGATCTCAGCTCAGGTCTTGATCTCAGGATCATGGGTTCGTGAGTTTGAGCTCCACGCTGGGCATAGAGTCTACTTAAAAAAAAAAAAAAAAGAGTGAGGTGGGAGAGAATTATCTCTATTGTGCCAGTCTATGGTCTCTTGATTATTTTCTTACCCCTTGTTCCCAGTTTTAGGAAAAATAGAATGACTTCTCACAAACTGTTTACAAGATACATCCTTTTAAAATCAGTTTTCAGACACTTCCACTATTTGACAGTTTTCATCCTTTAAATTTTTGTACTAGAACCTTAAGTATAGATGTTCCTATTATTTTGAAATATTTGCAATAACCTAACATCTGGTTCTCTATTTTACATATCAAGTGATTTCTAAAGTGGATTCTCAAGTATTTACAGCTGCAGGTATCTTACGTGGTAAATGGAAATTGCCTTGGCATTCAGGGAATATATGATACGTGGTTAGTTTTATGCTCTAACTTGGCTGGGCCATAGTACCCAAATATTTCATCAGACATTCTTCTGAATGTTTCAATGAAAGAGTTTTTTGGATGAGATTAACATTTAAATCAGTGGACTTTGAGTAAAGTAGATTACCCTCCATAATGTGGATAAGTCTCGTTCAATCAGCTGAAGGCCTTAATTGAAAAAAAACTGAACGAATTCTGCCAGCAGAACTGCCTTTGGGCTAGAACTGCAGTTCTTCTGGGTCTTCAGCCTACTGACCTACCCTGTAGATCTCACTCCCTCTCTCTGTATACTTAAGTGAATTTATTTTTATTTTTTTATTTAAATTCAATTAGCCAATGCATAGTACATCATTAGTTTCAGATGTAGTGTTCATTGATTCGTCAGTTGCACATAACACCCAGTGCTCATCATATCATGTGCCCTCAATGTCCATCACCCAATTACCCCATCTCCCCATCCACCTCCCCTTCTGTAACCCTCAGTTTGTTTCCCGGAGTCAAGAGTCTCTCAGGTTTGTCTCCCTCTCTGATTTCTTCCCATTCAATTTTCCCTCCGTTCCCCTATGATCCTCTGCGCTATTTCTTATATTCCATATATGGGTCCATATGATAATTGTCTTTCTCTGATTGACTTCTTTCTTTTTTTTTTTTTTTAAAGATTTATTTATTTGACAGAGAGAGACACAGCGAGAGAGGGAACACCAGCAGGGAGAGTGGGAAGCATGCTCCCCGCGGAGCAGGGAGCCCAATGTGGGGCTCGATCCCAGGACCCTGAGATCATGACCCGAGCTGAAGGCAGACGCTCAACGACTGAGCCACCCAGGCGCCCCTCTGATTGACTTATTTTGCTTAGCATAATACCCTCCAGTTCCATCCACTTCAATGTAAATGGTAGGTATTCATCCTTTCTGATGGCTGAGTAATATTCCATTGTTGTATACATATATAAATATATCTAGATATCTAAGTATAGATATCTATCTAGATATATTTATACTCTGTATTTCCTATTGGTTTTGTTTCTTTGGAGAACCCTAATGCATATGATTTATTCCTATTTGCTGTTCTTTCTCATTGTTACTGGGACATTTGTCTTTTGCCTTTTATTCTTCTTAATTCTTTTAAAACTCTGCCATCTCTCTTCTTTTTTAAAGATTTTATTTATTTATTTTAGAGAGAGAGAGATAGAGCATGTGAGTGGGGGGGAGGGGAAGAAGGAGAGGGAGAGAGAGAATCTTAAGCAGACTCCACACTAAGCATGGAGCCTGCTGCAGGGCTTGATCTCATGACCCCAAGATCAAGACCCAAGCCAAAATCAAGAGTTGGATGCCCAACTGACTGAGCCACCCAGGTGCCCTAAAACTCTGCAGTCTCTTGTGCTGTATTCATGAGGAACTCTAGCTTATTTTGTCTAAATGTCTGTGATAGTTATGAATTTTAGTCCAAAATATTGATATGCAAAGAATGTCACATTCCTTAATTTCTCTAAGACTCAGATCTGCTTTTTTTTTTTTTTTTTTTAAAGATTTTATTTATTTGAGAGAGAGAGAGAGAAACAGCATGACAGGGGAGAAGTCAGAGTTGACATTGTTTCCTAAAAGCAAATTCCAAAGTTTTCTGGTTATTTGACTAGAATAGAGGAGGGGAAAAATACTTTCAGGTGAGAGAGCAAATTAATATATCAATGGATTATCCTATCGTGTCTATACAATATTGTTTCCTTATCATTTCTGTTTTTGATTTTGTACAGATCCCTTTGTCATTATTTTCCATGATTTCTTCCTTAGAATCTTGATTCTTCCCTATTGAAGCACATATTTTTGGTAAGTATGAAATTTGACAACTATAACAGTTTGTGGACATGATGCTTCAGATCTTATCTATTCCCCATTTCAGTTTGTGTTTGATACTTAGCATTTCTAATTCTTCAGCAAATATTTATTTTTTAAATTGTTACTTCCAATTTCTTCTTTAAAGCTCTTCTTTCTGTGTGTGCAATTCTTTTTCTAACTCTTATCTTTGATCTTTACCCTTGGTGATTTGTTTCAGTGATAATGATTATAAAGATGTTTGAGAAATTGTTTCTGTGTCATTTACCATACAATCAATTTGCTTCTATTTAGTCCACATTCCTGAGGTGAATCTGGAAGGAATTTCAGCCACAAAAGGCTGTCCCAAGGGTGAGTCTCAGGGGAATGGGTTGGATGAGCTTTTCCTGGAACAGTTGCTTAATCTTAAGCTTCTTAAGTCAAGAGGTGGTTGGAGCAGGGGGAGACCAGAAGTCAGTACCAGTTGAAGAATATCAAGCATCAGGTCTAAGGAGCAAGTTCTAAGCTACAAGCAATAAATGATGTAAGGATTCGAGAACCAAATTTACCAGGACACTTTACTGTCTGGTTCCTAGGACACCTTTTTTCCTTTGTTCAGAAGATTTCTTCACCCCTTTCTCTTCCTTTACCTGTCTCCTAATGTAGACATTCCCCATGGTTTTGTCCTTGGTTCTCTTCTCATACTATTCATTCTTTCTGAGTGGTTTAATTCGTTGAGTATCTTCTATATGCCAGGCACTGTTCTAGGAGCAGTGGTTGCAGCAGTGACCAGGTCAGACAAGTCCTTCCTTTCGAAGAGCTTTTGTTCTAATGGAAGACACAGTCAGAAAAAGTAAATAATTAAGCAAGGTAATTTCAGATGATAAGTACTAGAAAGAATATAAGGAGGATGACTCAATTTAATAGAGAATGGATTCTACAGAGCAGAGGGGCCTTTTACGCAAAATGTAGGGGGAAATTGCTCTGAACAAAGGAAATGGTGGAGTTCCAAGACAGAGAGAAGAGTTAATGTAAAATAAAAGTGGCATAATCAAGAAACAAAGAAAACCAAAGTGACTTGAATGCTTTTGTTTTTTTTAAAGATTTTATTTATTGAACGAGAAAGCAAAAGAGAGAGAACAGGAGCAGGGGGAGCGGCAGAAGTAGTGGGAGAAGCAGACTCACCGCTGAGCAGGGAGCCCAGTGCAGGTCTCCATCCCAGGACCCTGGGATCATGACCTAAGCTGAAGGCAGACGTTTCACCGCTTAACTGACTGAGCCACCCAGGTGCCCTGACTAGAATGCTTTTTTTTTTAATTTAAAAAAGTTTTTTATTTTTCATGTCATCTTTCATATAATGGGCATTTTAAAATTAATTAATTAATTAATTAATTAATTAGATGTAGTGTTCCATGATTCATTTTAAAGGCTGAGGATTGCAGGAGTTGAGATTGGAAGGAAAGAATTTTTGTTTTGTTGTGAATGTGATGGAAAGCTATTGGAGGGTTTCAGACAGGAGAGCAACATACTATGATTTACATTTAAAAATTTATTTTTTGTTTATTTTTAATCTTTTTTATGCCTAACATATTAGAGACTGGAAACTCTATAAAACCAATGCAAACATTAATGAATTATTAAAAGTTAAACATCCTTGTAACTCCCACCTAGGTCAAGATACAGTATTTTGCCAGCTACCCCAAGTGCCCTGTATATGCCTTATCTTAATCACAAACCCCTTTCTACCCACCTAAGAGGAATGACTATCATGAATTTTACAGTAATCAATTCTTTGCTTTCATTATAATTTTATCAGCTATGTATGCATCCCTAAACATCATTGTTTAGTTCTTTCTTTTAAATCTCTCTTAATCTGTGAGTTCCTCATCTGTCTCTTTTTATCTTCCCCTCATATTTTATTTGTTGAGGAAATTGAATCATTTGACCTATATAGTTTCTTACAGTCTTGATTTGTGGATTATATTCTCATAGTATATTTAATACATTACTCAGTCTTACACAGATTTAAAAAGTATATAGTGTTTGATTGTCTCTCTTGATGCTAGCTGACGTTGAAACTCAATGCCTAAATCCATTAATGCTTTAAAAATTATAACATAATTTCTAAATCTCCTTTCCTCATCAAGAATAATCCCAGTTCTCAAGAATATTGGCATGTTATAATATCACATAATTATTTGTTTGTTTTATTCCACATTATATACAGGATAGTCTTAGAAAAACAAGTCTCAAAAATACTACCACCACTCATATGATTGCTGGAAACAATTAAATTATTTTTGGGTATGCTTTCCTCATTTCCTCACCTTAAAAAAAAGATGTATAGTACAGCTGTACTGTATCAACATTGTAAACTCATATAACCATTGTATACTATATTCTCTCATAACCCTCATCTTATCTTAATTTTACAATTAAATAAATATTTAATATTCACCAGTAATTCTTATGTCAATGTTTCTCTAGTCATTATGCTATCTGAAGCTCATTCCCTAGTAGATTTGATAGGAAAGGTTCATGTGAACAATATGAGTTCTTGCATATTGATAACAGTTTACTGTGGCATTTAATTTTGAAAGACAGTTTGGTTGACTTTCAAATACAAAAATCATTGAGCCATACTTTCTTTTCTTGAGTACCTTATATAAATTATGCCATTTTATTCTGTTGAAGTCTACTGACAATTTGAATTTCTTTCCCATTTAAGTGACTTTGCCCTAAGTCTATGCCCAAAAGAATTTTTTCTCTTTTTCCTTAAAGCCAGTGATTTTATTCAAGTACTTCTCCCCCACCTCCCTAACTTTATTGAGATATTATTGACATATAACATTGTGTAAGTTTAAGGTGTACAACGTGTTGATTTAATACACTTACATATTGCAAAATGATTACCACCATACCTGTTAGTGAACACCTTCATCATATCACATAATTACTGTTTCTTTTTTTGTAGTGAAACATTTAAGTTTACTCTCTTAGCAACTTTCAAGTATGTAATACAGTATTATTAATTATAGTCACCATGCTGTGCCTTAGATCCCCAGAACTTATTCATCCTGTAACTGGAAATTTGTACTCTTTGACCAACATCTTCCCATTGTCATCACTCCTCAGTTCCTGGTATTCTAGTCTTTGTCTTATGAGTTCAGCTTTTTTAGATTCCACATATAAGTGCTGTCATATAGTGTTTGTCTTACTCTGACTTGTTTCACTTAGCTTAATGCCCTCAAGGTCCATTCATGTTATCCCAAATGGCAGGATTTCCTTCTTCCTCATTGCTGAATAATAGTTTATATATATACCACATCTTAATCCATTCATCTGTTGATGAACACTTACATTTTTTCCATATGTTGGCTATTGTGGATAATGCTGCAGTGAATGGGGGAGTGCAGAATATCCTTTGATATCCTGTTTTCATTTCCTTTGATAATATACCAAGAAGTAAATAAGTATTGTGGGATCATATGGAAGTTCTATTTCTAATTTTTTGAGACATCTCTATGTTGTTTCCCCTAGTAGCTGCACCAATTTACATTCCCACCAACAGTGCACAGTGGTTCCCTTTTCTCCACCTCCTTACCAACACTTGTTATATCTTGTCTTTTAGTTATAACCATTCTAACAAATGGGAAGTAATATCTTACTGTGGTTTTGATTTGCATCTCCCCAATGATTAATGATGTTGAGCTATTGACCATGGGTATGTCTCCTTTGGAAAAATGTCTATTCAGATCCTCTGCCCATTTTTTCCATCAGATTTTTCTGTTGTTGAGTTAAGTTCTTTATATATTTTGGTCATTAACCCCTTATCAGATATATGATTTGCAAATATTTTCTTCCATTAAGCTGCCTTTTCATTTTGTTGGTGGTTTCCTTTGTTATACAAAAGCTTTTTAGTTTGATGTAGTCCTACTTTATTTTTGCTTTTTTTGCCTTTGCTTTGGGTGTCAGATCCAAAAAGTCAATGTCAAGGAGTGTACGGACTATGTTTTCTTCTGGGAGTTTTAATGTCTTTAATCCAATTTGAGCTGATTTGTGTGTATGGTGTGAAATAATGGTCCAGTTTCATTCTTTTACATGCGTCTATCCAGTTTTCTCAGCATCATTAATGAAGGGACTGTCTTTTCCCATCGTATATTCATGTATCCTTTGTTATAAATTAAGTGACCATATATGTGTGGTTTTTGGGGGGCGGGCTCTCTCCTCTATTCCATTTATCTCTGTGTCTGTTTTTATGCCAGTACTATACTGTTTTGATTATTGTAGCTTTGTAATATAGTTTGAAATTAGGAAGTATGATACCTCCAGCTTTGTTCTTACATTTCAAGATTTCTTTGGCTATTCAGGGTCTTTTGGTTCTACACAAATTTTAGGATAGTTTTTATATTTCTGTGAATAATGCCATCAGAATTTTGATAGGCGTTGTATTGAATCTGCATAGTATGGACATTTTAACATCAATTCTTCAAATCCATGAGTATAGAGTATCTTTCTATTTATTTATGTTCTTCAATTTCTTTCATTAATATATTATAGTTTTCAGTGTATAGATATTTCACTTCCTTGGTTAAATTTATTCCTACAGGGGCGCCTGGGTGGCTCAGTTGGTTAAACGACTGCCTTCGGCTCAGGTCATGATCCTGGAGTCCCTGGATTGAGTCCCGCATCGGGCTCCCTGCTTGGCAGGGAGCCTGCTTCTCTCTCTGACCCTCTCCCCTCTCATGAGCTCTCTCTCTCTCTCATTCTGTCTCAAATAAATAAATAAAATCTTTAAAAAAAAAATTTATTCCTAAGTATTTTATTATTTTTGATGCAGTTGTAAATGGAGCCATTGATTTCTCTTTCTGATATTTTTTGTTAGTGTATAGAAATGCAACTGATTTTTGCATATTTATTTTATATCCTGCAACTTTACTGAATTCTTTTGTTAGTTCTAACAGTTTTTTTGCAGAGTCTTTAGGGTTTTTTATATATAATATCATATGCAAATAGAGGCAATTTTTCTTTTTCTTTTCTGATTTGGATGACTTTTATTTATTGTTCTGACTAATTGCTGTGGCTAAGACTTCCATAACTGTGTTAAATAGAAGTGGCAAGAGTGGGCATCTTTGTCTAGTTCTTAATCCTAGAGGAAAAGCCTTTAGCTTTTCACCAGTGAGTATGATGTTAGCTGTGGACTTGTCATAGATGGCCTTTATTATGTTGAGGTACATTCCCTCTATACCCAGTTTATTGAGGTTTTTTTTTCCTTGTTTTTTTCAAAAGTTTTTCTGCATCTATTGAGATAATCATATGATTTCTAATCTTAATTTTGTTAATATGTATCTTTTTCCCCCCATGTTCATTTGTTTTGTTGCTTTCTTTTTTTTTTTTTAAAGATTTTATTTATTTGACAGAGAGATAGAGAGCCCAAATAGGCAGAGGGAGAGGGAGAAGCAGGCTCTCCACTGAGCAGGGAGCCTGACGTGGGCCTCGATCCCAGGACCCTGGGACCATGACCTGAGCCGAAGGCAGCTGCTTAACCAACTGAGCCATCCAGGCGCCCCCATTTGTTTTGTTTCTTAAATTCCACATATGAACGAAATCATATGGTATTTGTCTTTCTCTGACTTATTTCACTTAGCATTATGGTCTTTTTTAATTTAAATTCAATTAGCCAACATATAGTACATCATTAGTTTTTGATATAATGTTCAATGATTCATTAGTTGCATGTAACACAGCATAGTGGTCTTTAACTCCATCCACGTCATTACAAATGGAAAGATTTCATTCTTTTTGATGGCGGAGTAATATTCCATTCTGTGTGTGTGTGTGTGTGTGTGTATCCCATGTCTTTTTTATCTGTTCATCAGTTGATGGCTATTGTTGATAATGCTGCTATAAACATTGGGCTATTGTTGATAATTTGGCTATTGTTGATAATGCTGCTATAAACATCTGGGTGCATGTATCCCTTTGAGTCGGTAATTTTGTATCCTTTGGGTAGATACCTATTAGTGCAATTGCTGGTTCACAGGGTAGTTCTATTTTTAATTTTTTGAGGAACCTCCATACTGTTTTCCAGAGTAGCTGCACCAGTTTGCATTCCCACCAACAGTGTAAGAGTGTCCCTTTTCTCCATATCCTCGCCAACGTTCGTTTCTTCCTGTATTTTTAATTTTATTAATTCTGACAGGTGTGAGGTGATACCTCATTGTAGTTTTGATTTATATTTCCCTGATGATGAGTGATGTTGAACATCTTTTCATGTGTTTGTTAGCCATCTGTATGTCTTCTTTGGAAAAATGTCTATTCATGTCATTTGCCCATTTCTTAACTGGATTATTTGTTTTTTGGGTGTTGAGTTTGTTAAGTTTTTTATAGATTTTGGATACTAACCCTTTATCAGATATGTCATCTGCAAATATCTTCTGTCATTCCAAGGGTTGCCTTTTAGTTCTGTTGATTGTTTCCTTTGCTGTGCGGAAGCTTTTTATCTTGATTAAGTCCCAATAGTTTATTTATTTTTTAAAAAGATTTTATTTATGGGGCACCTGGGTGGCTCACTGAGTTAAGCATCTGCCTTCAGCTCGGGTCGTGATCCCAGGGTCTTGGGATTGAGCCCTGTGTCGGGCTTTCTGCTCAGCTGGGAGCCTGCTTCTCCTTCTCCCTCTGCCTGCTGCTCCCCCAGCTTGTGCTCTCTCTCTCTGTCAAACAAATAAATAAATAAAATCTTTAAAAAATTTTTATTTATTTATTTGATAGAGAGAGAGAGAGCACAAGGAGGGGGAGCTACAGAGAAATAGGGAGAAGCAGGCATCCCACTGAGCAAGGAGCCCGATGTGGGGCTTGATCCCTGGGATCATGACCCGAGCAGAAGGCAGATGCTTAACCGAGTGAGCCACCTGGGTGCTCCCCCCACCCAATAGTTTATTTTTGCTTTTGTTTCCCTTGCCTTAGGAGATGTGTCTAGCAAGAAGTTGCTATGGCCAGTGTCAAAGAGGTTACTGCCTGTGTTCTCCTCTAGGAGATGGTTTTCTGTCTCACATTTGGGTCTTTCTTACATTTTGAATTTATTTTTGTGTATGGTTTAAGAGAGTGGTCCAGTTTCATTATTTTGCATGTTGCTCTCCAGTTTTCCCAACACCATTTGTTGAAAAGACTCTTTTTTCAATTGGGTATTCTTTCCTGCTTTGTTGAAGTTTAATTGACCATGTAGCTATGGGTTCATTTCTGGGTTTTCTGTTCTGTTCTATTGATCTATGTGTCTGTTTTTGTGCCAGTACCATCTGTCTTGATAACTATAGCTTTGTAATATAACTTAAAGTCTGGAATTGTGATGCCTCCAGCTTTGCTTTTCTTTTTCAAGGTTGCTTTGGCTATTTGGGGTCTTTTGTGGTTCCATACAAAGTTTTGGATTTTTTTGTTCTAGCTCTGTGAAAAATGCTATTGGTATTTTGATAGAGATTGCATTAAATATGTAGATTGCTTTGGGTAGTATGGATATTTTAGCAATATTTGTTCTTCCAGTCCATGAGCATGGAATATCTTTCCATTTGTTTGTGTTGTCTTCAATTTCTTTCATCAGTGTTTTATAGTTTTCAGAGTACAGGTCTTTCACCTCCTTGGTTAAATTTATTCCTAGGTATTTTTTTATTTTTGGTGCAATTGTACATGGGATTATTTTGTTAATTTCTTTCTTCTGCTTCATTATTAGTGTATAGAAATGGAATGGATTTCTGTACACTGATTTCTTATCCTGTGACCTCATGAAATCATTTATCTGTTCTAGTAATTTTTTGGTGGAGTCTTTAGGGTATACTATCATGTCATCTGCAAATAATGAAAGTTTTACATCTTCCTTACCAATTTGGATGCCTTTTATTCCTTTTTCTTGTCTGAGAGGTGTGGCTAGGACTTCCAGTAGTATGCTGGAAAGAAGTGGTAAGAGTAGACATCCTTCTCTTTTTCCTGACCTTAGGGGAAAAAGCTCTCAGTTTTTCACCGTTGAGTGTGATTTTAGCTGTGGGTTTTTCATATATGGCCTTTATTATACTGAGGTACGTTCCCTCTAAACCTACTTTGTTGAGGGTTTTTATCATGAATGGATGTTGTACTTTGTCAAATGCTTTTTCTGCATCTGTTGAAATGATCATATGATTTTTATCTTTCTCTTGTTGATGTGATGTATCATGCTGACTGATTTGCAAATATTGAACCACCCTTGCAACCCAGGAATAAATCCCACTTGATGGTGGTGAATGGCTTTTTAATGTATTATTGGATTAGGTTTGCTAGTATTTTGTTGAGGATTTTTGCATCTTTGTTCATCAGAGATACTGGCCTGTAGTTCTCTTTTTTTGTAGTGTCTTTATATCCAGTTGTGATATCAGGCTAATACTAACCTCCTAGAATGAATTTGGAAGCTTTCCTTCCTCTTCTATTTTTTCTGAATAGTTTGAGAAGAATAGCTATTAACTCTTCCTTATTTATTTTTTTTAAAAAGATTTATTTATTTATTTTCTTAGAGAGTGTGAACAGGGAGAGGGGGAGAAGCAGACTCCCTGCTGAGCCCAACATGGGGCTTGATTTCATGACCCTGAGCCAAAATTGAGTCAGACGCTTAACTGACTGAGCCACCCATGCACCCCATAGGTATTAACTCTTTTATTTTTTAAGATATTATTTATTTATTTGTCAGAGAGAGAGAGAGAATGAGAGCCCAAGCAGGAGGAGTGGCAGGCAGAGGGAGAAGCAGGCTCCCCATGGAGCTGGGAGCCCAGCTCTGGGATGCTGGACTCAATCCCAGGATCCCGGGATCATGACCTGAGCTGAAGACAGATGCTTAACTGACTGAGCCACCCAGGCACCCTCTTTTCACTTTCATTTGCATGATAAATGCCTTCCCATCCCTTCACTTTCAACTGTATGCGTCTCTAGGTCTGAAAGGAGTCTCTTGTAGGCAGGATATAGATGACGCTTACTTTTTTATCCATCCCATCACCCTATTTTTTTGTTTGTTTGTTTGTTTGTTGTTTTAGAGAGAGGGAGCAGAGGCAGGGGCAGAGGGCAAGGGAGAGAGAATCTTAAGCAGGCTCCCCACCCAGCACGGAGCCTGATGCAGGGCTCCATCTCACAACCCTGAGATTATGACCTGAGCTGAAATCAAGAGCCCAACGCTTAACTGACTGAGACACCCAGGTGCCCCACCCTGTGCCTTTTGATTGGAGCATTTAGTCCATTCACTTTTGAAGTAATTATTGATAGGTATGTAGTTACTGCCATTTTGTTACTTATTTTATGTTCTCTGTTCCTTTTTTTAAAAAAATTTTTCTATTTTCTTTTTTAAAAAAAGATTATTTTTTAATAGTTTTTTATTTTATATTTTTAGATTTTATTTATTTATTTGTCAGAGAGAGAGGGAGTGAGAGAGCAAGAAAGCACAAGCAGGGGGAGCAGCAGGCAGAGAGAGAAGTAGAATCCCCCCTGAGCTAGGAGCCTGATGCGGGGCTTGATCCCAGAACCCTGGGATCATGACCTGAGCCGAAGGTAGATGTTTACCCGACTGAGCCACCCAGGGGCCCCATTTACTTATTTTAGAGAGAGGGAGAGAGAGAGCATGAGTGGGAGGCTTGATCCCACAACCCTGAGATCATGACCTGAACCAAAACCAAGAGTCGGACACTTAACTAACTGAGCCAACCAGGCACGTATTCTCTTGATGCTTTTAAAATTCTCTCTTTATTACTACTTTTTTTTCATTTTAATTACTATGTCTTGGTGTGGACCTCCTTGGGTTGGTTTTGTTGGGGCTCTCTGTGCGTTTCAGCTCTGATTTCTGTTTCATTCCCCAGATTCAGGAAGTTTTTAGTTATTATTTCTTCAAATAAATTTTCTGCTCCATTTTCTCTCTCTTCTCCTTCTGGGATCCCATAATGCAAATGTTATTAGGCTTGATGGTGTTGCTGAGTTCCCTCAGTCTATTTTCATTTTTTATTATTTTTTTCTCTCTCCTGTTCAGCTTGATTGCTTTCCATTACTCTCTCCTCCAGGTTACTGATCCCTTTTTTTTTTTAAGATTTTATTTATTTGACAGAGAGAGACACAGCGAGAGAGGGAACACAAGCAGGGGAGTGGGAGAGGGAGAAGCAGGCTTCCCGTTGAGCAGGGAGCCTGATGCAGGACTTGATCCCAGGACCCTGGGATCTTGACCTGAGCTGAAGGCAGACGCTTAACGACTGAGCCACCCAGGCGCCCATATCTGATCCCTTCTTTTGATTCCTCTAGTCTACTATTTATTCCATCCATTGCATTTTTTAAAAAATATTTAATTTATTTATTTGAGAGATAGCAAGAGAGAGCACGAGTGAGGGACAGGGAGAAGGAGAGCCCCCTGACATGGGGCTTGATCCCAGGACCCCGGAATCATGACCTGAGTTAAGGCAGACACTTAGCCAACTGAGCCACCCAGGCACCCCCATCCATTGTATTTTTAATTTCATTTCTTAAGTTCTTCATCTCTGATTTTTTTCTAAATGTTTTCTCTTTGTTGAAGGTCTCACTGAGGTCCTCTACTCTTTTCTCCAGTCCAGTGGTCTTTATGACTATTACTTTAAAGTCTCTATATCTCTGTTTTGTTTAGCTCTCTTGCTGTGATTTTGTCCTGGTCTTTCATTTGGGACATATTCCTCTGTCTCCTCATTTTGTCTAACTCTCTGTGTCTGTTTCTATGTGTTAGGAAACTCACCTACATTGCCTGCTTTTGAAAGTAGTGGCCTTATGAAGAAGAGGTCCTATAGTGCCCTGCAGTGCAGTGTCCCCTGTTCACTGGAACCTGGCTCTTCAAGTGTGTCTTATGTGTGTTGCATATGCCCTACTGTTGTGGCTGAGCCATTTTTTCCCTTGGTCCACTTGTCTGCAATGGCTCTCTGTCCATTGTGGGGAAGGTTTGGTCTCTGTATTGTTAGTGGGCCAGTTTGGGGCCACCTTGGGCTTGAGCTGAGTCAGACTAGGCATTTGCCAGAGATGCAGTAGCACTGAGCTACAGGGTGCCTTCCTTTGTTGTCCCCTGAGAAGCTTTTGTTGGTGGGTGGGGACTGCAGTCAGACCAGATATCTGACCTAGCCCACTGCTGGGCCTGTACTCAGACTGCTGTGTGTGGTTATCTTGCTTCTTTTTTGGGGCAGTAGTCAATTTGGAGTGGTGCTTGCCCCTGTCAGGGCTGCTTGCACAATGCCAGGCTTGTGACACTGTTTTGCATGGGTTCTGGCCAAGGGAGTATTGGAGGGGGCAGGTCTGCAAGAGAACATGGGGACGGGGCGTGCTGTCAGCAAGCTGGGTGGAGAGCGTTGGTGCCACACTTTTCTGCATGGGTGTCTGTGTATCTAGGCTAGGGGGCAGGAGGTGGAAATGGGGTCTACCAGCTCTTTTGTTCTTTGAGAAGTCTCCCAAGGCACATGGTCTGAGATTAGTAAACACATCAACCTCTTGTATACCTTAGGCATTTTTCAAACTGCTGCTTCTCTGCTGTACCTCCATGGGGCTGTTTGTTGTGCTCTCTCTTTAAGGGAGGGACTCAGTTCCTAACACCCCCCCATCCCTGCCACAACCCTCCCAGAGCCAAGCCTACTGATTTTTAAAGTTCCAGGTGTTAAATTCCACTGACTGTTGGGCTCCTCTGGTTTTCAAAGCCAAATGTTATAGGGATTCTTCTTCCTGTGTGGGTTCCCCATGCCTGGGGTACCTGGTGTGAGGTTCTGTTTCTTGCCCCCTCCATGCCCAGCACATTCCTCCCTTCCGTGGACAGCCCCACAGGTCTATTTAGCTCCCAACCTATCTTTGCCCTTCATACCCTCTTCAGTGTGACCTCTTCTCTACATTTAGCTGTGAAGAGTCTGTTCTGCTAGTCTTTGGTTGTTCTGGGTTATTTACACTGATGAGGCTGTTATCTAGTTGTGCCCATGGATGAAGTGAGCTTAGGATCCATCTTCTCTAGAAGTCTACATTAACAATTTTACAATCTAGAAGAGCGTTTTCTTGAATGACTTTACCTGATCTTGCTCTTCCAGTTGAATGATCTAATACAACTTGGGACCCCAATTATAGTCCTGTGGCTACTTTGTCAAGCTAACTTACATGTGACCAAGACTAAGTTTCTCCCCTTCAAATGATGAAATTCTCACTATTAAAAATATTGTTTTGGAGCTCGTGCTATATCTCTCTAAAACAAAACAAAACAAAACAAAACAAAAAATATTGTTTTGGTTATATCTCTAGTTTGTCCTATAAAATAACTTTATAACTTTTGTTCATTATTTCTTACTTACTTGCTGTGTTACCTTTCTCTGTGTCCCTTTCAGTGGATGTTCCTTGCAAGTTTTTGCATCATTTTATATAATCTCCAAAAACTCAGCACTACCCAATAATTTATTCCAGCTGTCATCTTTGCTAAGTGCTTGGCTTTATTTCAGACAATCCTAGTATTTGCACACATTTCTATGAAGCTCATATGTTATTCATCCAATTCTAATCTTATTCCATGGGTAGGGCAGGTATTATTACATTTTATTTTATTTTTTTATTGTATCCTGGCTCTCAGTCTCCAATAAACATTTATCATATTGCTTTAATTATACTAGATAATCAGTAAATGATTAGTGATGATGATGATGACATATAATACTAATCAAAGCCTTTTAACATATGTTACCTAACATTAACATTGTGCTGTGGGTAAGACATATATTATCATTTCCATTAAAAAGAAAGGGAAAATAGATGCAAAAAAGGCAAGTGACTTATGTAAAGTTATCCAATAAATTAATGGTTAAGCTTTCTTCCCACACTTACAGAAATGTTTCCTCAAAGGCCTGGGAGTCCTTGCTCTCTTTTTTGGGGTGCAGGGGAGAGCAGATAATTTTTAATTTTTTTTTAAACAAATACACCAAAGAGAGATGCCTGGGTGACTCAGCTGGTAAGCATCTGACTCTTGATTTTGGCTCAGGTCGTGATCTCAGGGTTGTGAGACAGAGCCCTGCATGGGGCTCCTCACTCAGGGGGGAGTCTGCTTGGGATTCTCTCTCTCCCTCCCTCCAATCTCCCTGCCCCACTCACTGTCTCCCTCTCCCTCTCACTCCCTTGCTTTTGCTCTCAAAATAAATAAATAAATTTTTAAACACCAAAGAATCACGCAATCCTGCCAGCATTGGATGCAATCCTGGGCCACAAGTCTGCACACTCCTTTGCAACTGGTCCTGTGATAGCAGAACATTTTGTTTTGCTTTTATTGTTTACTATGACCCCTGTGTTATCTTCAAAATAGAGAAACATGCCATCTTTTCTCCAGTATGATTTTCGTTGTAGAATTACTACTACTGGATGTACCTTCTTTCTGAGCTCCGGTTTGTGTTTCTTCACTGTGGCCATCACCATGTCACCCACACCAGCAGCAGGAAGTCTACTCAGTTGTCCTTTGAGCCCCTTCACAAAGATGATAAACAGAGTTTTGGCTCCTGTGTCACAGCTCCTACGTGAAGACCCAGGGAAATCTAGAATTTCACACCAGAAGATCCACCACATCCTTACTTTGACATCTTTTTTTTTTTTTAGATTTTATTTCTTTATTTGTCAGAGAGAGCACAAGTAGGGGAAGTGGCAGGCAGAGGGAGAAGCAGGCTCCTCGCTGAGCAAGAAGCCCACTGTGGGACCGCATCCGGGATCATGACCGGAGCCGAAGGCAGGTGCTTAACGAACTGAGCCACCCAGGCGTCCCGCTTACTTTGACATCTTGAATGCTGGAAAGGGACAGAAAGCTTCTGGCTGTTTTGACAAGAACTTGCTGGTTACTGTGTTTTATTTATTTATTTGAGAGAAAGCGAGTGAGAGAGCGCATGAGCAGGGGGAGGGGCGGAGAGAGAGGGACAAGCAGACTCCCTGCCAACTGGAGAGCCCAGTGCAGGGCTTGATCCCAGGACCCTGAGATCACGACCTGAGCTGAAGTCAGATGCTTAACTGACTGAGCCACCCAGGCACTCCCTGCTTATTTAAAAAAAATTTTTTTTATTAACATATAATGTATTATTTGTTTCAGGGGTACAGGTCTGTGATTCATCAGTCTTACACAATTTACAGTGCTCACCATAGTACATACCCTCCCTAATGTCTATCACCCAGCCACCCCATCCCTCCCACCGCCCCCCTCCACTCCACTCCACTCCCTGCTTACTTTTAAAGATTTTATCATGTGTTTCATTTTTTCATTTAAGGTCATGACTTTAATAGCTGTGACTTGGTAAACATGTACCTATGCAAAGTAGTACCTAGGACAGAAAACTTCCCAGAACAGAAAAAACCCCAGGAAGTGAGGTTCAAGGATTAT
This sequence comes from Mirounga leonina, assembly GCF_011800145.1. NCBI lineage: Eukaryota > Metazoa > Chordata > Mammalia > Carnivora > Phocidae > Mirounga > Mirounga leonina. The sequence continues at coordinate 44,312,951 of NW_023270807.1, forward strand.
TCATTTTTTCACTAAATGAATCTGAACTTGGCAAAACTGTAGGTACTCTTTTTTTTTTAACCTGACTTGGATGAAAATGGACAAATATTTTAATATTTTAATTTAGACTCCTGTATTTCTCTATTTTCATGTTCACTAGCTTGTTATTGCCACCTAATATGGTGTGTAGGGTGGAGCAGAAGTTGCAGCTGGACTTTCAGGTATGGAATCCAGGGCCCTTTTATCACTATCATGCTATTATAAATTTATGAAAAAAACCCCACTTTGTTTTCATGACTTTAGGGTAGCAGATAGGTTTTTGTTTTTTTTTGTAATAGAAAGAAATGCAGAAGAGAGAGCTTATGCCACAGGCTGTCTAATACATATGTCTTGCTTTAAACATAAATTATACTGTCATTCTACTTATAGGTGAAACTGCTTTATGACTAAGCTTTGTCAAGGCTGTGCCCCTCCTGGCATGGATTGGTCTTGGCCATTTACATTAGTTTGGGCTAGTTATATTCACAATTTCCTGGGTAATTAAAAAATAATTTAAAAAATGAAGTAGAAGCCCCTTTATCTGATACTGTAGTTTGTCACATCACCACAAAACAGTATACTCAGACTTGTAAATGCATCGTTTGGTGAGGATTCCAGACATTTGTTATCTGCATAAACCTTTTATACCAAATATTGATTGATATCAGTAATGTAAAAGCAGTGTAATTTTAGGAATCAAAACTTTATACAAATATTCCCAGATGTCAGTGCCAAATGTTATGGTTTGATTTCCCCCCCCCAGTTTTATTGAGAAATATTTGGCATACATCACTGTATACGTTTAAGGTGCATGGGATGGTGGTTTAGTTTATGTATGTTGTGAAAGGATTACCACAATATGTTCAGCTAACATCCATCTTCTTATATAGACACAATAAAAAGAAAAGAAAGAAGAATAAAGGAAAAATGTTTACTCCCCACCCCTACCTCTGTTTAACCACAAGACTGATCTCTTGTGGTCAGGCATGAGGTGATAGTTCATTGTGATTTTAATTTTCATTTCCCTAATGACTAGTAATGTTGAGTACTTTTTCATATACCTGTTGGCCTTTCATATATTATTTTTGGGAAAATGTCTATTTCGGTCCTTTGCCCATTTTTAAACTGGATTATTATTTTTTTGCTATTAAGTTGTATGAGTTCTTTATATATTTTGGGTATTAACCCCTTATCAGATACATGGTTTGCAAATATATTTTCTGATTCCATAGGTTGCCTTTTCACTTTGCTGATGGTTTCTTTTGCTGTGTAGAAGCTTTCTAGTTTGTTTAGTCCCAAGTGTTTATTTTTGATTGTGTTGCTTATGCTTTAGGTGTCATTTCTAAAAAATCATTACCAAGACCCCTGTAAAGGAACTCTGTTCCTATATTTTGTTCTAGGAATTTCATGATATCAATTCTTACATTTAAGTATTTAATCCATTTCTTTTTTTTTTTTAAGATTTTATTTATTTATTTGACAGAGAGAGCCATAGCGAGAGAGGGAACACAAGCAGGGGGAGTGGGAGAGGGAGAAGCAGGGAGCCCACAGAGCAGGGAGCCCAATGCAGGGCTCGATCCCAGGACCCTGGGATCATGACCTGAGCTGAAGGCAGACGCTTAAAGACTGAGCCACCCAGGCGCCTCTCAGGTTAATTTTTGTAAGTGGTGCAAGATACTGGTCCAGTTACATTCTTTTACATGTGAATACCAATTATCCCAGCACCATTACTGAAGAGATTGGCTTTTCTCCATTGAGTATTCTTGACTCTCTTGTCAAATATTAGTTGGTCGTATGTTTGGGTTTATTTCTCAGCTCCTGGTTCTGTTCCATTGGCTGATTTGGGTCTGTTTTATGCTAGTACTGTACAGTTTTGGTGACTATAGCTTTATTGTATAGCTTGAAATCAGGAAGAGTGATACTTCCTGCTTTATTCTTTCTTAGGATTTCTTTGGCTTTTCAGGCTCTTTTATGGTTCCATATAAATTTTAGGAGCATTTTGTCTACTTCTGTAAAAAAGTGCCATTGGAATCTTGATAGAGATTGTACTAAATCTATAAATGGCTTTCAGTAGTATTGACATTTTAACAATATTAATTCTTCCAATCCAAGAACACAGGTTATCTTTCCATTTACTTGTATTTTCTTCAATTTACTTCATCAATATCTTGTAGTTTTCAGCATAGAGATCTTTTACGTCCTTAGTTAAATGTATTCCTAAGTATTTTACTGTTTTTGATGCTATTGTAAATAGGACTGATTTCTTTATTTCTTTTTCAGAAATTTCATTTTAGTGTATAGAAACACCACTAATGGTTGTATGTTAATTTTTTTTATTACCAAACTTTTTTTTATTATGTTAATCACCATACATTACATCATTAGTTTTTGGTATAGTGTTCCATGATTCATTGTTTGCGTGTAACACCCAGTGCTCCATGCAGTACGTGCCCTCTTTAATACCCATCACCAGGCTAGCCCATCCCCCCACCCCCCTCCTCTCTAGAACCCTCAGTTTGGTTGTATGTTAATTTTATATCTCGTAACTTTACTGAATTCATTAATTAGGTTTAACAGTTTTTTGGTTGAGTCTTTAGGATTTTCTATATTATATATCATCTGCAAATCAAGGCAATTTTACTTCTTCCTTTCTTATTCTGATCTTTTCTTTTCTTGCCTGACTGCTCTAGCTAGAACTTCCAGTACTATGTTAAATAGTAGTGGTGAGTGTGGATACCTTTGTCTTGTTCTTGATCTTAAAGTTTTCATCCTTTTCCCATTGAGTACAATGTTAGCTATGGACGTGTCATATATGGCCTTTCTTATGTTGAAATATATTCCTTCTATGCCTAATTTTTAAGAGTTTTCATTGATTGTGGATAGATGCTGAATTTTGCCAAATGCTTTTTCTGCATCTATTGAGATGATCATGATTCTTTTCTTTCATTCTATTAATGTGATATATCATATTGATTAATATGCATATGTTAAACCATCCTTGCAGCCCAGGGATAAATCCCACTTGATCATGGTGAATGATCCTTTTAATATGCTGTGGAATTCATTTTATGATATTTAATGAGAGACAGATTTCCTATATTTCAGGCCCCACAGACCCAAATTCATTTTAAAACTGGCCAAATTCATATTCCATATAAATTTTTATCTAAATATATATAAAATATGAGCATTTGGGAAAAAATCCTTCAGACTCAGTAAGTAAAAAAAATTTGATTAAAATAGAAAATCATTCAAGGGCGCCTGGGTGGCTCAGTTGGTTAAGCGACTGCCTTCGGCTCAGGTCATGATCCTGGAGTCCCTGGATCGAGTCCCATATCGGGCTCCTTGCTCAGCAGGTGGTCTGATTCTCCCTCTGACCCTCCCCACTCTCATGTGCTTGCTCTCTCTCAAATAAATAAATAAAATCTTTAAAAATAAATAAATAAAATAGAAAATCATTCAAAAAGATAATATGTACCTAAAATATTTTATTTTAGTATAAAATGTAAAAATGAATATTATACCAGTCTTTTGATTTTAGGTCAAAGCTTTTTTTTTTTTTTTTTAAGATTTTATTTATTTATTTGATAGAGCACAAGCAGGTGGAGCTGCAGGGAGAAGGAGAGGGAGAGGGAGAAGCAGGTTCCCCGCTGGGATCATGACCTGAGCTGAAAGAAGATGCTTACCTGACTGAGCCACCCAGGTGCCCCTAGGCCAAAGCTTTTATTAGCAGTTATTTTTTAAGTAGTCTGCTGATGTTTTGATGCTGTTGGTTTTAGAATTCCTTTAGGTTTTTATGACTTCTATTCTTAATTTTTTTTTATAGTTTTCCTACTCATGTACAATTTCACAGTTTTTTCTTGAATACCTTTTCTGAAGTCATTCCAAAGCATCCCACTTAGTTATCTTTTTCCCTAATAACACTTCCTTTTTCTTTTAATAAAACATCATTTTGCATAGTATTTAATTTAATTACATAATTTGTATAGAAGTACAGTTGACATAAATAGGTTCAGGATCAAACAATGACCCTCAGAGAGTGAACACCTCATCCAGTGAGAGCTAGAGAGTGGAGGCATTACTGGAGCCTACCTGCTTGGTCCTGAGACTCTTGTACTGGGAGCCTGTCTAGTCATTAGGCAGGAATGGAGAACATTTGTGAGACAGTTAAGTGATGATTGGTTGAAAGAGACTCTATTATACTCAGCTTTTGTTGTAGCTATAAGAACAATTGAAGGAATAGAATTTTAGTGTGATTTATTCATATTGTCTATTAACATTAACCAAGTTCTTCAGGTACTTGTCCTCCCCACTTTTAAAAATACTGATACAAGTTGGCCTAGCAATAAAGGGCATTTTGTGTTTGTGAAATGATTTGGTTCAAATTATTTCATATGCAATTGAAAAATATTTACAAATGCATTTAAATGCCTATTCTATCACAAGAGGGCACTCATGCCCCATTCTTTATATCAAGTGCTGTTTCAGGCATTGATTTGAGAGGAATTATAACTGAAATAAAATTTCAACTACAAATTGAATTTTAAGTTCAGTAAACTATTATCTGGCAGAACTGGGGATTAGTGATTATGTTTATGCAAAAACAGAGATTCATAATATATTAATATTATACAAGGATTTTCACACACAGAATATAAAAATATGCAAAACTTGCTATGGTAAACAATATTTCATTTTTTTGATGAGTCATTCCAAGGTCTTCATTATTTTAAAATGTGATTATTATTTTATTAATTATTGAATTATTGAAAAGGTTTCCAGTCATCTATCACACAATCAGTCAACATACTAAGCATCTACTCTGTTATTTATCTTCTTTGGACAACAGATTTACTGTATTTTAGAGAATGTATCAGGTATTGCATCAGTTTATTTACATTTCAGCTTTAATAATTTTAGCATGTATTAGTTATCTATCACTGCCTATTTACCCTAAAACTTAGTAGCTTAAAGTAACAATCATTTATTATCTCATAGTTTCTAAGGGTCAGGAATCTGGGAATAGTTTAGCAGGGTGCCTTTTACTCAGGGTGTCTCACAAGATGGCAGTCAAGCTCTTGGCCAAGATGTCAGTCATCTCAAGGCTCAATTGGGACTGAAGAATTTGTTTCCAAGCTCACTTTCTTGGTTCTCTCCACAGAGCAGCCTTACAACATAACTGACTACCTCCCTGGCCAAGTGATCTAAATGGAAGGAAGATAGAGTCCTTAAGATGGAGGCCATAATCTTTTTATAACCTAATCTCTGAAGTGACATCCTTCTGCTATATTTTATTAGAAATGAGTCTAAATCCCTCTACACTAAATGGGAAGGGATTATACAAGGGTGTGAATACCAGGATATAAGGGTCATTGGAACCCAGCACAGAGGCTGCTACTACGTAGCTAAATAAATATGAGCCATGTAAAAACAGAAATCTCCCCAGATAGTTAGAACCAAGGATTATTACTTTGTCATTGGGTGAATCTGGACATGACAGAGTTGTGATACTCAAAATTTTAACCAGAATGGTAGTAAAACAAATATCTGAATTTGTATTCAAGGTTTGAAAAAATTTCTATATTAACCCATTGTGTTTGGCATAAACAAACAAATAGGGAAAATGACTGAAAATTTGCTAAAACTTGAAAGAAAATGGAATCTAAAATGTTGGATTTGGAGGGGTGCTTTGGTGGCTCAGTTGGTTAAGTATCCATCTCATGATTTCAGCTCAGGTCATGACTTCATGGGCTGTGAGATCGAGCCCTATGTTGGGCTCCCCGCTCAGCAGGGAGTCTGCTTAAGATTCTCTCCCTCTGCCCCTCCTCCCACTCATGGGCGCTTTCGCGCACTTACACTTTCTCCCTCTCTCTCTTTCAAATAAAACATAAATCTTTAAAAAAAGATGTTGGATTTGGAGTTGACAATATGGTGGGACCAGGTGGTACTGGAACTGGTTTTTGAGTCCATGTTCTCTAGCCAGAGCCAGCCCTGGGCTATGGTGATATGGAATGGGCAAAGGTCAGATGACCACTCTGAGGAGTTTCCTGTGCTCCTCAAGGAAACCCATATATCAGGAACCTCCTGAGATCTTGAAAATGGGCAGGAATTGTGGTGATTTTATTACTCAACTGAGACCTTTCACCTTCCTCCCAGGCTTTCCTTACAAAGTGATGTTATTTGTTCATCTTTATGCAAAAAGAATGGATGGGTTTTTCCAGTTTTGTGGTATCTTGATACTCGATAATTTAGATACGAATTTCATGTTAATTTTGTAACTTTCCTAAGTATGAATTAAAATATACTGCTCACCTATCTTATTTTTCTATTTATTTTAAGTGTTTATTTTAAAAATGTTCACTTTATTTTCAAAATAGGTGATACAGTGACTTAGCATAAAATTCAGAATCTTTCAGGAGAGTATATTCTAAAAGTCTTCCTCTCACTTTTATTTCTCAGTCCCCGAGTTCCTTCCAATTTACCCATGTTTAGGATATCCTTCCTGAGCTATTAAATATACATATAAGAATTATATATACAGATAAAAGTTTTTTCTTTTCTTAGGCAAACGAGAGTATTCCATACACACTGTTCCATTCCTTTCTTTTTTCATTTAACAATATGTCTTGGTGGGGCACCTGGGTGGCTCAGTCGGTTAAGTGTCTGCCTTCGGCTCAGGTCATGATCCCAGGGTCCTGGGATCGAGCCCCACGTCAGATTCCCTGCTCAGCCAGGAGCATGCTTCTCCCTCTGCCTGCCGTTCTGCCTACTTGTGCTCTCTCTCTGTCATATAAATAAATAAAATCTTTAAAAAAACAAACAATATATCTTGGCATTCTTGTCATATCAGCTTCTTCATTCTTATTTAAAGACTGTGTAATATTCCATTGTATCGATGTACAATAATTTATTTATCCTGTTCTCTGTTGATAGACTTGAGGTTTCCAAGTCTTTGCTATTTAAACTATGTTACAAAACCAATCTTGTTTATTAATTTTGCTTTTATTTATTTTATTTTTAAAAAATATTTTATTTATTTATTTGACAGAGAGAGACACAGTGAGAGAGGCAACACAAGCAGGGGGAGTGGGAGAGGGAGAAGCAGGCTTCCCGCGGAGCAGGGAGCCCGATGCAGGGCTTGATCCCAGGACCCTGGGACCATGACCGGAGCCAAAGGCAGATGCTTAACGACTGAGCCACCCAGGCACCCCTTGCTTTTATTTTTAAAATTTAAATATCATTAATTTTTGATGATTCAGGAGGCATATTTAAAGATTTTATAGTGCATAAGGGTTATTATTATTATATCAGTTAACAGTGTACAACATTGTAGATATAAAATCTATAAATATTGGGGCACCTGGGTGGCTCAGTCAGTTAAGCCTCTGACTTCAGCGCAGGTCATGATCTCAGGGTCCTGGACTGAGCCCTGCATAGGCTCCACGCTCAGTGGGGAGTCTGCTTGTCCCTTTCCCTCTCTCTGTGCCCCTCCCCCAGCTCATGATCTCTCTCTCTCTCTCTCTCTCAAATACGGAAATAAAATCTTTTTAAAAAAAACCATAAGTATTAGCCTAGATTTTTAAAAAAGATATATTTATTTGAGAGAGAAAGAGAGAGAGTGGAGGGGCAGAGGGAGAGAATCTTTTTTTTTTTTTTTTTAAGATTTTATTTATTTATATGACAGAGAGAGACACAGAGAGAGAGGGAACACAAGCAGGGGGAGTGGGAGAGGGAGAAGCAGGCTTCCCGCGGAGCAGGGAGCCCAATGCGGGGCTCGATCCCAGCACCCTGGGATCATGACCGGAGCCGAAGGCAGACACTTAATGACTGAGCCACCCAGGTGCCCCGGAGAGAGAGAATCTTAAGCAGACTCCCCGCTGAGTGTAGAGCTGGACGGTGGGGCTCAATCCCACAACCCTGAGATCATGACCTGAGTCAAAATCAAGATTTCGACACTTAACCGACTGAGCCACCCAGGCACCCCAGCCTAGATTTTTAGTAACTATAAGATATACTTTAAATTTTGTCATTTCTCTACTGTTTATTATGAAAAATTTTAATCATACAGAAAAGATGAATAGTATAATGAATACCTATATACCTATCATCTAGATTTAAAATTTGTTCATATTTTGCCACATTTGCCTGCTTTTTTAATCCACAGAAAATCTCCACCTATACGAACTTTGACAAAGCATAGAGTATAAAATACATAAGGAGAGAAAACTTGGGCTATTTGAATTTTTTGTTCTTCCTGTTATAAAAAAATGAGCTTTATCGTTCTTAATCTCAGCAAAAGATTTACTGAAGTGTCCAGGTCTTATAATGTTCTCAGCTAAATAATGTATGGCATTGTGCAGATAAAGTATAAATTATATGAACCCAAGGAACTTAATGCAATGGGTTTAGGGACAAAGGAGCCCTGTGTCCAGATGTCCCACAGAATCTGCACCTTCTTAGCCTTCCTTTCCTTCCTTTCTTCCTTTTTTCCTTCCTTCCTCCATATCTATTATTTTTTTAGAAGATTTTATTTATTTATTTGACACACACAGAGAGAGCACAAACAGGGGGGAAGGGGCAGAGGGAGAGGGAGAAGCAGGCTCCCCACTGAGCAGGGAGCCCGATGTGGGACTCAATCCCAGGATCCTGAGATCATGACTTGAGCTGAAGGCAGATGCTTCACTGAGCCACCCAGGCACCCCTCCCTATCTATTATTATTTTGACAATAATAATTGCAGGAAGCATTTATGGATCACTTTTCCCATACCAGGCATTTCTCTAATTAACTTGCACATATTAACTTATTTAATCCTTACAACAAATCTGTGAACTAGGCATTATTATTATTATTACCCCAATTTTATAGATGAGGAAGAAATGGAAGCTCATATACATGGGAAAATGGCAGGAAAAGTCATGTCATGAGATTCCATTTTTGCATCTACTTTCAAATAATTCTATAACAGTAACCTAGATTCAACTTATGAATCTCTATTACTGGCTTTTGTTGAAGAAGAGGGAAGAAATATAAAGAAATGTAATATGTTGTGTTATCTGGGGTTCAAATAGACTCTGATAAGTGAAATTAGGGGACATGCCTCTTCATCCCTAAACCATTTACATAAGTTGAGTTCCTTCTAGGGAAAAGATGTGAACTCTACCATTCTATAAGAATTCAGACACACATTTGGGCAAGTTAAGAGAGAGGACCACAATGGAAGTCTTAGATGATAGAGAGCATGGGCAAGTTTATCTGAGTGTAATTCAGAAAGAATGGTTTCTATGTGTTGCATAAGCATTAGTGCCGTCTCTTCTGAGGAGTGTTGTTTTGGTTCTACCCACAATAGAATGATTACCGGGGTGCCTGGGTGGCACAGTTGTTTGAACAGCTGACTCTTGGTTTCAGCTCAGGTCGTGATCTCAGGGTTGTGAGATTGAGCCCTGTGTTGGGCTCCGTGCTCAGCATGGAGTCTGCTTGAGACTGTCTCTGCCCTTCCCTCCTGTACACATACTCTGTCTCTCTCAAATAAATAAATAAATCTTTAAAAAAAAAAAAAAAGAATGATTACCTAGTTTTGGGTGCTGCTGTTGGGAGAAGAGTTCCATCTCAGAGTGATGCCTCTGAGAGACTATTGAGGCTTGAGGCTGTGGGCTCTTGGCCTGGCCATTTATAGTGGTTAACCATAAATCAGGACTGACCCATTGGCTAGTGAAAGCACCCCTGATTTTCCTGGAAATTCTTGAGGAGAAATGATTTCCTTCCGGCAGTTAAGAAAATGAGGACATGTACATTTGGAATTCTTTTTTTACTTTTATGTGAAAGTTTACAGTCTCACTGGCAGATAGATAAGGGATATGATCTTGATAGAGATGGATCCATATCATTATAAAATATGTTGCTGGCCAGAACACATTCTTCTGGTGGCCAGAACCACTAAGGCTCCAGGGTAACAGGAGGGCAGGAATATTTGGCTCATAGGATTTTAGAGGAGGCATTGTTAACCCCATGGGTGTCCACCCAATGTGAGTCAGGAGTTCCCAGTCCACATCTGATTCAGATAGGGACACCTTCACAAAAACTTTATTGAACCAGTATGAAAATATCTTCTAAGTTTTCTAATCCAAGATTTTATATATCAGATAGAGGACACACTTCATCTTTCCTAATCCACATGATCATTCACAAGGAAGAGTCTGTAACCAGCCCCAGCAAGGACACCTTCAGACTTGGGCAGATGGATTCTAAACTGATTAGCAGGCAATGAAAAAATCGATAGCAGATGCATTATGTAAATATGGTCATTCAAAATTACCTTGAACGGATAAAGTTAGATACTTAGCAGAGAGGTGGGAGGGTGGGAACAAATGGGAGGCTTATTTAGACTTTTTTTTTTAAGATTTTATTTATTTATTTGACAGAGAGAGACAGCGAGAGAGGGAACACAAGCAGGGGGAGTGGCAGGCAGAGGGAGAAGCAGACTCCCAGCCGAGCAGGGAGCCTGATGCGGGGCTTGATCCCAGGACCCCAGGATCATGACCTGAGCCGAAGGCAGACACTTAATGACTGAGCCACCCAGGCACCCCTTAGATTATGTTTTGATAAGAGTCCTCCTCGTCATTAACATCTAACCTCTGCAACTATAAATTGTAAATATTCCACAGGTATTATACTGAGTTTTCAATTGATTTTAAAAGTTGGATTTATATATGGCCACAGTGCAGGTAATGTATGAGACAGAATTTGATTATAAACTAAGCAGAATTGATATTTTGTAGAAAATGTATAGTTTGTTGAAGGTCCCTGCAGATTCACTGGAGCATTTCTGTTTTTTTCTTTGAAGATCATTTGAAAATAAATAAAATCTATGATGAGATTACTTGATTAGCTTTGAACACCTTCATTTTAAAACATTAAAGTGAGACTATTTTTGTGATGGCTTTGTAATGTGTTGATTGGGCTGAACTACATTTCCCAGAATTTCCTTTCCTGTGAATTTCCAGTTAGGGTAGGCCACAAGAGATATTCTTGTGCAAGATTAGTAGGGTGGAAATGAAGCAGTAACCATAGCTTACATACTTGGCCACTTATCTGCTAGTTCACATGGTTGGAACTGCAACCACTCCACCTTTCCCCGGTCCTCTTTCAGTTTCTCTCACTCTTCACCAGATGTGTGTTCACTTTGTTCTCGCTTGTCCCCATTATACATCCATCTTCCCTTCCTGACTGCCTGCCCTGTGGACTTAAAGCTCCTTCATCAGCTTTGGGGACACTAGCCTTTACAGAGCCTGCTTAACAAGCTCTTATAATCCCTATGTCAAATCCCTTCACAGAAGTGGTTCTCAACGGCGAGCAATTTTAAACCCCATGGGACATTTGGTGGTCTCTGGAGACATTTTTGATGATCTTGATGGGAATGAGGGAGTGGGAGGAATAGTGGTCCAGGCATGAGGGTTGCTGTTGGCATCCTGTTGGCAGAATTCAGATATATGGCTAAATATCCTGCAATGTGCAAGTCAGCATGCCCCACCCTGCCCAACACACACAGAATTATCTGGTCCAAAAATGTTTGGAAATTAAGAAACTCACAGGATTTGGACTGGATAGTTCTTTGTTATGGGGTGGGGGTAGAGGGGCTGTGGTTCTGTTTTTCAGATTGAACCCTGACTGATATTAATATTTTGAGCACTGGGTGTTACATGTAAGTAATGAATCACTAAGTTCTACTCCTGAAACCAATATTATGCTGTATGTTAACTAACTCAAATTTAATTAAAAACTTGAAAAAAAAGTCAAACATAAATGTTTTAGCAGTTTCTTCCTTGTCAGCAAAGTTATATTTTCAGTAAAGACCAAAAAGATAGGGCACCCGGGTAGCTCAGTTGGTTAAGCATCTGCCTTCTGCTCCGGGCATGATCCAGGGATCCTGGGATTGAGTCCTGCATTGGGCTCCCTGCTCAGTGGGGAGTCTACTTCTTTCTCTGCCCCTCCCCTCCCCCCACCCCACCCCTGCTCGTGCTCACTCTCTCTCTCTCTCTCGCAAAAATAAAGAAATAAAATCTCTTATTATTTATTTATTTATTTATTTTAAAGATTTTATTTATTTATTTGAGAGAGAGACTGAGAGAGAGAGCATGAGAGGGGGGAGGGTCGGGAGGGTCAGAGGGAGAAGCAGACTCCCTGCCGAGCAGGGAGCCCGATGCGGGACTCGATCCAGGGACTCCAGGATCATGACCTGAGCTGAAGGCAGTCGCTTAACCAACTGAGCCACCCAGGTGCCCTGAAATAAAATCTTTTAAAAAATAATAAAAAAAAGACCAAAAAGATAAAAACTTTTCATGAATATACACAACTAATAACTCTCAATTTGTGGTGATATATTTATAAGTAGAGAGCATGGTCAGATTCTAATCTTTATCAAACACATACTGTATAGTAAAAGCCCTAAAAGTTCTCTCTTAAAATGTTTTTTTTTTTTTTTTAAAGATTTTATTTATTTATTTGAGAGAGAGAGAATGAGAGACAGAGAGCACGAGAGGGAAGAGGGTCAGAGGGAGAAGCAGCCCCCTTGCTGAGCAGAGAGCCCGATGTGGGACTCGATCCCGGGACTCCAGGATCATGACCTGAGCCGAAGGCAGTCGCTTAACCAACTGAGCCACCCAGGTGCCCCTGTTTTTTTAATTAATACATTTTTTATTTCACCAGCAGCTGTTGGGTTTACAGAAAAATAGAGCAAAAAGTACAGGATTCTCATATATCCCCAACCCCTCAATGAGTTTTTACTATTATTATTTTTTTATTAGTCTGCTTGGGTTGCCTTAACAAAATATGACAGATGGATGGCTTGATGGTTAAAACAACAGAAATTTATTTGCTCACAGTTCTGGAGGCTGAAAATCTAAGATCAAGGTCCAGTCGGATTCAGTTTCTGGGGAGAGCTCCTTTCCTGGCTTGTAAACAGTCACCTTCTCACTCTGTGCCCACATGGCCTTTCCTGTGTGCTCAAGCATAGAGACAGAGACATAGCTAGATAGGTAGAGTCACAGAGAAAGACAGGGGGAGAGAGAGAGGGAGAGAGGGAGAGAGGGAGAGAGAGAACGCGCCCCCTGGTGTCTCTTCTAATAAGTACACTAATCCTATTGTATCAGTGCACTACCCATATAATTTCATTTAACCTTAATTATCTCCTTAGGTGCCCTATCTCCAAAAATGGTCATATTGGGGGTTAGGGCTTCAACACATGAATTTTGGAGGTCACAATTTAGTTCATAGCAGTGTTGTACATTTCCATGGGTTTTGACAAATGGATAATGTCATGTATCTAGCATTATGATGTCTTACAGAATAGTTTCATTGTCCTAAAAATCTTCTGTGCTCCACCTATTCACACAACCTTTGGTAATCACTGATCTTTTTTTTTTTTTTAAGATGTTATTTATTCATTATTCATTTGAGGGAGAGAGAGAGCACAAGCAAAGGGGAGAGGCAGAGGGAGAGGGAGAAGCCGACTCCCCACTGAGCAGGGAGCCTGATGCGGGTGTGATCCTAGGACCTGGAGATCATGACCTGAGGAGAAGGCAGACGCTTAACAGATTGAGCTACCCAGGTGGCCCACAATCACTGATCTTTTTACTGTCTCCACAATTTTGCTTTTTCTAGAATACCATTTATTTATTTATTTATTTATTTTTAAGTAAGCTCTCTGCCTGATGTGGGGCTTGAACTCATTATCCTGAGATCAGGAGTTGAATGCTCTACCAACTGAACCAGTCAGCTACCCCTAGAATACCATATAATTAAAATCATATAGTATTTAGCCTTTTCAGACAGGCTTCTTAGAAAATACATTTAAGGCTCCTCCATGTCTTTTCATGGCTTGATAGCTCATTTCTTTTTATTGCTCAGTTATATTCCAGTATATGGATGTGCCATAGTTTGTTTACCCATTCACCTACTGAAGGACATCTTGGTTGCTTCCAAGTTTTGGAATTATGAATAAAGCTGCTATAAGGATTTGTGTGCAAACTTTTTTGTGTGGATATACATCTTCAACTCATTTGTATAAATACCCAAGAACGTGATTGCTGGATTGTATGGTAAGAGTATGTTTAGCTTTGGAGGAAACTATTGGGTTTTCTTCCAAAGTTGCTGTACCATTTTTCTTTTTTTTTTTTTTAAGATTTTTATTTATTTATTCATGAGAGACAGAGAGAGAGAGAGAGACAGAGGCAGAGGGAGAAGCAGGCTCCCCGCGGAGCAGGGAGCCCGATGCGGGACTCGATCCCAGGACCCTGGGATCATGACCTGAGCCAAAGGCAGACGCTTAACCGACTGAGCCATCCAGGCGTCCCTCTGTACCATTTTTCATTCCCACCAGCAATAAGGAGGGTTCATTTTGCTTCACATTCTTGCTGGCATTTGATGTTTTTTTTTTAACTTTAGCCATTCAACTAGGTGTGTAATGATTTCTCATTGTTTTAATTTTCAATTCCCTAATAACATGTGCTTTTCCTGTGCTTATTTGCCTTCTGTATATCTTTTTTTTTTAAGATTTTATTTATTTATTTGAGACAGAGTGAGCAATAAAGAGAACACAAGCAGGGGGAGCGGCAGAGGCAGAGGGAGAAGCAGGTTCCTACTGAGCAGGGAGCCTGATGCAGGGCTTGATCCTAGGATCATGACCTGAGCTGAAGGCAGACACTTAACCAGCTGAGCCACCCAGGTGCCTATCTTCTATATATCTTTGTTGAGGTGTCTGTCCCAGATATTTTGCTTACTTTTAAATCAGGTTTTATGTTCATATCTGATTGCTGATTTTTAACAGTTCTTTATATATTTTGGATATAAATACTTTATCAGATGTGTTTTACAAAGATCTGTGGCTTGTCTTTTCGTTCTCTTAACAGTCTTTCACAGGAAACAAGATTTTCCCTTTTAATGAATTTGAGTTTATCAATTATTTCTCTCATGAATTCTGCTTTTGATGTATCTGATAACTCATTGCCAAATTGAAGGTCACCTAGATTTTCTTTGATGTTATCTTCTAGAAATTTTATAGTTTTGTATTTTACATTTAGGTCTAGGATCTCTTTTGAATTAAGTTTTGGTAAGTTGCAAAGCTTGTGTCTAGATTCTTTCTTTTCTTTGTTTTTTCTTTTTGGCATGTGGATGGCCAACTGTTCCAGCACCATTTGTTGAAAAGACTAGTGTTATAGGCTGAGTTGTGCCCCCCCCCCAAATTCATATATTGAAGCCCTAATCCCCAGTACTTTAGAATGTGACTGACTCTAGAGATAGGGCCTTTTTTTTAAAGGATACTTTTTTTAAAACTTTTTTTTTAAAGATTTTTTATTTATTTATTTGACAGAGAGAGACACAGTGAGAGAAGGAACACAAGCAGAGAGAGTGAGAGAAGGAGAATCAGGCTTCCTGCTGAGCAGGGATCCCGATGCGGGGCTTGATCCCAGGACCCCGGGTTCAGGACCTGAGCCAAAGGCAGGCGCTTAACAACTGAGCCACCCAGGCGCCCCTTTTTAAAACATTTTTTAAAAAGTTTTTATTTAAGTAATTACACCCAGTGTAGGGCTCGAACTCATGACCCTGAGATTGAGAGTCATGTGCTCTTCTGACTGAGCCAGCCAGGCGCCCCAAGATAGGGCCTTTTAAGAGGTAATTAAGTTAAAATGGGTTTTTAGGGTGGGCCCTAACCCAATATGACTGGTATCCTTATAAAAGAGGAAGTTAGATACACCAGACACATACGTAGGCCAAGATGTGACCATATGAGGACATAGTGAGAAAGTGGCCATCTGCAAGCCAAGGAAAGAGGCCTCAAAAGACACCAGACCCATCAACACTTTGGTCTTGTACATCTAACATCTAGAACTGTGAGAAAAAGAAATCTGTTCTTTAAGCCACCCAGTCTGTGATATTTTGTTTTAGCAGCTCTAGCAAACTAATACAACTGTCGTTTCTCCATTGAACTGCCTTTACTCCTTTGTCAAAGATCAGTTGACTGTGTTTGTGTGGGTCTATTTCTTTGCTCTCTGTTCTGTTCCATTGAACAGAATATTTGTCCATTTTTACTTTTTTTTTTTTTTTAAGATTTTATTTATTTATTTGAGAGAGAGAATGAGACAGAGAGAGAGAGCACATGAGGGGGGGAGGGTCAGAGGGAGAAGCAGACTCCCTGCAGAGCAGGGAGCCCGATGTGGGACTCGATCCCGGGACTCCAGGATCATGACCTGAGCCGAAGGCAGTCGCTTAACCAACTGAGCCACCCAGGCGCCCCTATTTGTCCATTTTTTAACTGATACCATACTGTCTTGATTACAGTAGCTTTATGGTAAATCATATAGCCAGGTAGTATCAGTCCTCCAACTTTGTTCTTCTTCTTCAGTATTGTGTTGGTATTCTGAGTCTTACTTTTCCATGTAAACCTTAGAATCACTTTGTCATATGGACAAAATAACTAGCTGGGATTTTGCTGGGGTTGCATTGAATCTATACATCAAAATGGGAAGAGCTGAGATCTTAATAACATTAAGGTGTCCTATTCACGAATACGGAATCTCTCTCTCTCTCTCTTTTTTTAGTAATCTCTGTGCCCAACAGGGGTTTTGAACTCACAACCCTGAGATCAAGAGTCACAAGTCACATGCTCCACCAACTGAACCAGCCAGGCAACCCCTCTATTTATTTAGATGTTTTTTGATTTCATTCATCAGGTTTGTTGTTTTCCTTGGTAGATCTTGGGCATATTTTGTTAGATTTATACTTAAGTATTCCTCTTTTGTTGCTAGAGTAAATGATGTGTTTTTATTTTCAAATTCCAATTGTTCATTGCTGGCATATAGGAAAGCAACTGACATATATTAGTTTTCTTTGGGGGCAGGCAGTTGTTAAGGATGATAAAGTGCTCTGGGTTTATTTAAAATGCTTCCTTTTTGGGGCACCTGGGTGGCTGGCTCGGTCGGTTAAGTGTCTGCCTTCAGCTCAGGTCATGATCCTAGAGATCATGAAACAGAGATGCTGATTTTTAGTTTGTTCAGCATTTTGCAGAAGTGAGAGTGGAAATTACAATGTCAAAGCTCTTTACATGTCAGACTAGAAACTGGAAGACTCATAGTATTTTATTTTATTTTATTTTTATTTTTTATTTTTTTAAAGATTTTATTTATTTGAGAGAGAGAGAAGGAGAGAGAGAGAACACATGAGAGGGGATAGGGTCAGAGGACGAAGCAGACTCCCCGCCGAGCAGGGAGCCCGATGCGGGACTCGATCCAGGGACTCCAGGATCATGACCTGAGCCGAAGGCAGTCGCTCAACCAACTGAGCCACCCAGGCGCCCCGACTCATAGTATTTTATAAAGCATCAGGCACCTCAAATAATTAAAAAATTACTGATCAATAGCATTATATTGAACAATATAAAATTTTTTTAAAATGTAATTTTTATTTTAAAACATACATGATTATTAAAGAAAGTTTCAGCCCTGTTAAAAAGGATAAAATAATTGAAAAAGTAGTCTTTAATTAGTCCCACCATCCATCACCATCACTGTTTACATCCTAGTAAATATCTCCCCCCTCTTCCCTCCCTTCTTGTTTTGTGAGGTACCTACAGTCTGCTATTCCCTGTGCTAAATGTAGGTTCTATTGACTTTCTTGTCCCTGAATTATTGTGTGCTTAAGTGCTTTGTCATGAACTCAGTTCTCCCATCCATTTTCCTCTGATCCAACTAGTACTGGTTCAATATCATAGTATCCTGTGAGTCATCTGGTATTACCTGGAACAAAGAAGATTCTACTTTTAGACATACACAGGGATGGACATCACCTGGTATATTCCTTGGTGATGAGATAGTCATCCCATATATGTTTATACTATTGTTGCTCTTTAGATTATTACAGAATGAAAATATAAGCATATAAATTCATGGACTTCCCAGAATACACTTAGCCATTGGCCATTAGTTTGGAAAAAGAAGTCTTTTAAAGATATGCATAATTAGATATGTATATATAATTAGTATAATTATATGTATAATTAGGCCATCTACTATGGCCTTAAAATTTTTTAAATTGTGCACTCATAAAATGCCTAGCTTTGAGTGAAACTACTTCTTGGTGCACCTTTTGTAGAAAACTATTTGTGAAATGCACAAGAAGAAATACTGACTAAGGTGCCTTATTGTGGGAATGTAATTTCAGTATGTGCATATGAAATCTGATGTATATTTTATCATAGATATAATTCTCTACCTTAGATTCCAGCAGCAATATTTAACCCAATAAAATTTTAAGCTTTATCAACACCTTACTGAGTTACTTTACGTTGCAGAAAACCTTTCCACTTTAGGAACTGAGAAAGGGAAAAAGTGAGTGGCTGTTATTTCTTTACTAATTACAGCTTTATCTTTGTGCTAGATAGGATTGATAAGATTGATCAAGATCCTCAATCATATACTCTTCCCAGAGTCACCTAGTCAAAGTCCAAATCCTGTAATTGGTACTTTCTACCATTCTTACTGAGACACCACATGATTCCCCATGGGGTATATTCCCCCCCTCTGCATCAAGGAATAATCCCAATTTGTTCAGCCTTAGGTTTGTTTCTGGTGGTTCTTTGACCTGAGGGCATTGCCAGAATATATAAATAAAGTGATTAGTTTGTTCAGCAAACATTAATTAAGTTTGTAGTATGCGGTTCCAAACTGCTTGAGTGTTTGGTTTAAAATCTTTGAGGATATGGGGCGCCGGGGTGGCTCAGTTGGTTAAGCGACTGCCTTCGGCTCAGGTCATGCTCCCAGAGTCCTGGGATCGAGTCCCACATCAGGCTCCCTGCTCGGCAGGGAGTCTGCTTCTTCCTCTGACCCTACCCCCTATTGTGCTCTCTCTCTCACATAAATAAATAAAATAAAAAATCTTAAAAAAAATCTTTGAGGATATGATGAAAATTACAGACCCTCTTGCTGGAAAAATGAACATTCTTTCAAAAATTCACACATACTTTCAGAAGTTTGTAGACCTCTTTTAGAGTCTGGATCTAGTCATTAAGAATAAGATTCACTCTCTGCTTTCAAGGAGTTCAGAATCAGCACCAGGGAGTAAGTGACATATTTCTTTATTGGGAACATTCCATAAATAGAGATGATTTACAAATGAAAATGACCTCCTCAGTAGAGAACCTGGGTTATGAGTAGGATAAGGTTAATTCTGGAAGTGTATTCTTTTCCTTCTGCAGTTATTTTATTTATTTATTTATTTTTTTAAAGATTTTATTTATTTATTTAACAGAGAGAGACACAGCGAGAGAGGGAACACAAGCAGGGGGAGTGGGAGAGGGAGAAGCAGGCTTCCCGCTGAGCAGGGAGCCCGATGCGGGGCTCGATCCCAGGACCCTGGGATCATGACCTGAGCCGAAGGCAGACGCTTAACCATCTGAGCCACCCAGGCGCCCCCTTTCCGCAGTTATTTTAAAGATTAGATAAATTTGTTATCAATTTAGGCCAATAACATTATTTCTGATATTGTGTGTGTGTGTGAAGAGAAAGAAGTATTGCAAAATGTGCAATTCACACAGTGCCCCTTTCAAACGGTACAGGATTGTTCCTTCTTTCTCATTTATAAATTCCATCACTTGAGACAGAATATGAACAAGGTGAGGGAATTGTTTTGTCAATGAAGAAATTTATGTTACAAGGATCAGAGCATTTGCATTTGAGGTGACCAAACTACAGAAAGACTCAAAGTCCTATGTCTCCTCACAGTCCTACGACTTGAGCTGCAGCCCTGAATGTCTGAAATTCACGTAGTTCTGTATCCTAACCACACAGAAAAGGTAGTTTTCTACCTAACCACACAGAAAAGGTACTACCAAACTCTTTTCTTTATTCCCATCACTTTCCCCCACCCCATAGGTCCTGATCCTACAGCTGCCTTTCTGCTGATTTTGCCATGTCAACTGTTTAAGGAAATAATTTATCTGGAGCTCTGTCCTGAACCCCAGCTCAGTTTGGTTATTTCTGGACCACAAAGACCCTACTTCCAATCAGTCCCTCATAGGGCTACACAGCATTCTTGTAGGCCCTCCAGAATATTTCTATATCATAGGTAATTTGTACAAACCCTACATGGGATGGGCATACATAAATGTTAGCATCTCCTGCTGCCAAAACCTCTTCTACCTCCTGAGTTTTTAGTGGTCCTTTGGATTCCAATCCCAATGGCTTAAATGATCCAGTTCCCCTGCTTCTGGGAGCAGCACTGTCCTTGTGACATCTCAGATATTCTTTTCAGGGCTTTTGTATTCAGGTCAGGTTCTACCTCTGTCTTATTTTCGCCCCACCCCAACAGTCAAAGATTTCTTTCTGCTCCTGCTTTTTTTCTCTGCCGGGTAGGCTCTGTATTGTTGCTGATGACCTATCAGATCTCACACCAGTTTTTTTTTTTTTTTTTTTTTTGATAAACTTTCTATTTCAGAATAATTTTAGATTTATGAAAGAGTTGCTGTATTTGTTTCTTGGGCTGCTGTAACAAATTACAACAAACTTGGCAGCTTACAAACACAGAAATTTATTCTTTCACAGTTTTGGAGACCAGAAGTCCAAAATCAAGGTGTAAGCAGAGCCATGCTTCCTTGAAGGCTTGAGGGGAAAATCTCTTCTTGCTTCTTCCAGCTTCTAGTGGCTCCTGGTGTTCCTTGATTTGTGGTTATGTAACTCCAGTCTCTGCCTCCATGCCTTCATATCCCTAATCTTTGTGTCTCTGTATGTACTCTCCTCTTAGAAGGATACCAGTCCTTGGATTTAGGGCCTACTCTAAATCCAGAATGATCTCATCTTGGGACCCTTAATTTAATTACGTCTGCAAAGACTATTTCCAAATAACTTCATATTCTGAGCTTCTGGCAGACATGATTTCTTGGGGGGATACTGGTTAACCTATCCCTGTTATAAAAAAAAAATAGTGTAGTGAATTCCTGTATACCTTTTACCCTCACATCAGCTTTTAGTCTGAAGTAGACACATCCTCAAACCAGGAAAACCAAGTAAATCTCTAAAGTGCAGGGGCTTCATTCCCAGGTGCCCAAGGACACATATCTTGGTGCCCAGTCATTTCAGATACCTCATAGAGTGATTCTCCCTGAGGTTCCACTACATCACAGGTGCAGTGTGAGAGCAGGTTCAAGCCTGTGCTCTGTGGAGAAACTGAAAACACTATTTCCATTTTTATTCCTTGGGATCTACCCTGGGTGTTGGTGCTGGTTTTTTAAATTAAATGTTTTATTTTGAGATAATTATTGAATCACATTGAGTATATAGTTGAAATATATAGTGGAAGATTCTTTGTACTGTTTCCCCAGTTTTCCCCAATGGTAACTTCTTGCAAAACGACTGTATAATATCACAACTAGGATATTGACATTGATACAATGCACTGATCTTAGATTTCTCCAGCTTTTTTTTGTACTCATTTTTCTCTTTATCCCTTCCTCCTTCCTATTTCTGTCTCTGTATTTAATTCTAAGCAAGAAATTTTTTCTTTTTATCCCTTAAAGTGGGATTAAAACCCCCATCTTTTTCTAAAACAGAGTTTGAGGGCTCATTAAAAAGAATTTGAAAATCCATTAGATTCATATTTAGAAACACAAAATAGCCTGCTTGTCCTTCCTGGAGATAGGACAAAAGTAGAGTCCCCACCCTAAATAAGGCTGTGAAAATGCCTTTCATTTATTTCTGAAGAATTGGTCCTATCAAGGGGATGACTTTAAGCAAATATAAGCCATTTTTTATAAGTCACTTTGCTTAAGACATGGGTTTTGAATTCAAAGAGATGTGTGAATTCTGGTTCTCCAGTTCACTAGTGGTGAAGCCTGGACACATCAAAAATGTTCAAAAGAGGCCAGCAGGTGTCAGATCAGGCTATGCCAAAGTGTTTGGATTGTAACATGAAGCTAACGGGATGCTATTGAAGTATTTTAATTGGGGGAGTGACACAAGCAGATCTGCATTTTAGAGAGGTCTAGAGTGTCTCATTACCATTTTTGGGTTACCAGCCTATTTAAGACTTCGAGGAAAATCACCAACCCTTTTTCTATAAAAATGCAAAAAAAAAATGTGCATATGCAATAACACAATATTAAATAGAATTTCAGGAAGCTTCTGAAGACCATGGACCCTAGTCTACAAACTCTGGAGTGGAAGAATTTTCTCTATTGGAGTTACCTGAATGGATTGGGAGAAGGTGGGAGACTTGACCATATTTATCTGCTGAAGGGACAGAGCCAGTAGAGAGGGAGAGGTAGGAGATGTAGTGGAGGAGAGAATTATGGAAATTATCCCCTCATTTTCTCTTTAACCCTAAGTAGCCTGGAAGGACTCAATCTTCTCTAGAATGAAGGAGATGAGATCAACTCAGGCTGTAAGAGGGATACTTCTAGTGCGTCAAGAAAGAAGGAAGAATGGGGGTGAAAGTAGATAACAGTAGGACATGGAAGGAATATTTATGGGATTTCTTTTTTTTTTTCTATGTAGAAAGGGAAGCGATTGGCTGAAAGTGAAGGGAAAGAAGGTTTGGGAAAAGTGGAGCTTTGGAATAGCTGCTGAGAGAAGTGTAGAAGGAAGCTGAATAGTAACATGAGAAAGACAGCGGGAGCTGGGGGCTCAGCTGCAGTCAGAGGTCATGGATTTGGAGCAGCACCAATTCTCAGCAATGTGTGATTCGTATCCAGTATCTCTCAGCACACTACTAAAAGGTGAGCCTGTATAGGTGGCATTTTACAGAGAGAAAACCATAGAAATATCATTTCATATTGTATAAAACAAAGTGTGAAGAGTGCTTTGATCGATAATTTGAATATGAATGCATGGAGTAATTTGAATATATGTCCATGTCCATCTTGTCTTGCTGTGTGGCCTGACTCACACTGATATCAACCAAAGGTCCAGTCTGACCCTTGGGGCTATGCCAAGGGTACATAATCCTATGAAAGATGGCAGAGGAGCTTAAACCCCCATACTTCCCTCTTTCTCACATCTCTGTGGTGTCAGGGCTCTAAGGAATTTCTGAGCTAGTAGATGCCATTGTTCTTGGCCCAAATTTGAAAAGCACAGATTATTATTGGACAAATTCTCTTTTGCTTTATGAAGTACTAACTTTTTCCCTGAGACTCCACAAGAAGAGGTGGGGGGAAATAAATGGAAACCAGATATATGTCTAAGTGCATATATTTCATGACTGCCTGGATGGCCACTACTGTGAAACATTTTTAGAAAGTGGAAATATGATCAATATCCTTCTGGTCATAATATCTTTCATTTTTTTATTTCTGTTATTCTCTCTTTTCATCCTGCAGGGGATATTATAAGAGTTATGAACTATCTTCCATTGCAAAGGCTCTGAGACCTAGATACTTGGTAAAATAGACATTTACATTGCTGATAAAGGACATGGCTGTCCTCAGTTGGATTGAGAGGTGACTGGAGGGAAGTCAACTCTGGCATTCAGAAGTGCTACTTTTCCGAGCCTTCTAGATATCATAAGGTTGAACTTCTCCAGTTCATCAGCCTGCAAGAAGTGAGTTGTACTGGGTCTTGTGTGTTAAAGGCTGTAGCTGAAGTCCAGGTGTATTGTTTTCTCTGGTCACTTCTGTTACTACATTTTTCTCATTGGGCTGGATAGAAGGTCTTCAAGAAGTTCAAAGAATTTCTGTTAACAGGCTACCACTATCCCCTACAGTGCTAGCCCTTCCTTCTGGGCACTCCCTGCAGGATTTGGTGTGCGGAACTTGGGCTGGAGTACAGCCCCCATTTACCTCTTCAGCTAGGCAGTGGGCAGTGGGCAATGTACACAGAGTTTCTACTTTCTCTCATTCTTCCGCCAACCTTTAAACAGCATGATTTCACAGAAGCCACATGATACCCACTGGTGGATTTTAGAGTACAGTGGAATTCAGCAATGCGCATTACCCACTTTGCTTCCTCTCAGCTGGGTGATGATGATAATGAGTTCATATCTCTGAAGTTTAGGTCTAAGGATATAAAGTGCTAACAATAATTGTTATTTCATCACAAAAGCTTAATATCAAACTCTGATCATCAGCCAAACCATTCCTGTATGACTTCGATATTGAGATAGTAGATTCCCACTCTCACCTCATTATCACCCTCCTGTGGCCCCATCCCCACTCACTGTCTACTCCGTCCTCATGGCCTCAAGGGCCTCAAGGTAAATTTACCTCAAGGTAAATTCCTTGTCCAGCCTAGATCCTGAGATCCATCACTATAATGACTTCTTTAAAATCTCTCACCTCCCTTGGCCCCTTCTCCCTCTGTCATAGTTGCCTATCAGAACTTCAGCTCTGATTAGATCCCACTCTCTGATGAGAACTTGCTCATTTTACCTCCAAGTCTACCTGTCTGTCTGTATCTGAGCACATGCACTCTCCATTAACTTCTGTTCTAGTAAATGAACTTTCCATACACATGTCTGAGGCCATCCTCTTGTGTTAGAGGAGCCACATGCTTTCACCTGCTCAAAGACTGCAATTTTTCTTTCTCTCTCCTCCATTGCTAATATCTCCCCCTCTACTGGATTGTCCCCATCAATATATAAATATGTAAACATATTTCCCATCTTAAAACAAAACAAAACAAACCCTACTCTCCACACCCCTTTCCCACTAACTTCCTGTTTCTCTTCCTTTTTAAAAATTTTTTAAATTTAAATTTTATTTTTTAAACATTTTTTATTTAAATTCAATTAATTAAGATATAATGTATTATTGGTTTCAGAGGTACAGGTCTGTGATTCATCAGCCATGTAATACCCGGCACTCATTACATCACATGCCCTCCTTAATGTCCATCACCCAGTTACCCCATCCCTCCACCCCCCAAACAAGGTATTTTTATTTTTAAAAAAATATTTTATTTGTCTGAGAGAGAGAGAGAGAGCGCATACAAGCAGCGGGGAGGGAGAAGTAAGCTCCCTGCTGGGCAAGGAGCTCCACGCAGGACTCGATCCCAGGGCCCTGGGTTCATGACATGAGCTGAAGGCAGACGCTTAATGAGGCATCCCCCTGTTTCTCTTCTTTTTCACAGTTAACTTACTTGGGAGAGTAGTTAATCTCTGCTCACTCACACTCTATACTTTCTCACCTCACCTCCTTTCACTAACCCACTCCAGTCAGGCTTCTGTCATTCAGGTCACTGATGACCTTCATATTTTCCAATGGTCAGATCCACCCCTAACTTTTGCAAGGCCCAGGGCAAGCATTCAAATGGCGGTCTCTAAACCATATAACAAAGAAGTTATAAATCAAGCTTACAGATTGTTTTAAAAAATATGTTCCATTCTTTTATCTTGATAAATACAACTTTATAAAGACCTAGAAGATCAAGTTTGAATTTCAAATTCTCAGACTCTTCATTTCCTGGTGGAATGTGGCAACATAGGGACAACTGTCCCCTGACACCTGGCCTACAGCCCGTCCTTTTCTTCCTGACCATGTTTCACACCTTTTCATGATTCGATTAATGCCCCTCCAAATGATATGTCCAGGTCTTAATCTCTGGTACCCGTGAACGTGACCTTACTTGGAAATAGGATCTTTGTAGATGTGATTTAGTTGAGGATCTCGAGATGAGGTCATTCTGGATTCAGGTGGTCCCTAAATCCAATGATTGGAAAGGAGAAAGGGGTGAGATTTTATATAGTGAGTCCGTGACACAGAGGAGAAGATCATGTGAAGACAAAGGCAGAGATTGGGGTTATGTGGCTACAAGCTAAGGTATGCTGAGGATTTTGGCAGCCAGCAAAAGCTGGGAGATAGGCATGGAAGACTTTGTGAAGTCTTCAGAAGAAACATCTCTCCTTCAGCTTTTGGAAGAAACCAACTCTGTTGATACCTTGATTTCGGACTTCTGGCTCCCAGCACAGTGAGAGGATAAATTTCTATTGTAGGTCACCAAATTTCTGGTAACTTGTTTTGGAAGCCCTAGGAAATGAACACATACTTTAAATGACCTTGCATGCATAAGAATGGACTCCTCAGTTCGTGAATCACAGTTCTGACCTCACCCCATGCAATGAGTCATCCCTTGGCTACCCCTTGGGCCAATGAGTGCACACACTGGTTCAGTTAGCTCTCAGAATAGACCTGGAGAAGGGCCCAAGCAGGCCTTGAAGATGGGCTTGAGACTATATAGGCAGGGAGTTGTGGGGTTCTGGGTATGCATATGTCATCTAGAAGGATGCAGATTTTTTTCTGGGATCTCTTTTGGCCTTGAGGAGTCCCTGCCCCATGGCCAGCTGGAGGAACGCCAGAGTGACACCTGCTAAGCACCCCCTTACTAGCTCTAAGGGGGGGGGGTACTGCTAATGGTCCCTTTCTGATTAGCTTATCTAACTTCTTACCATTCTGTCCAGTTGGCTACTCCCTCCTCCCTGAACTGCTTTTCTCATTTGGCATCTGTGACCTCTCTCCTCATGTAATTGCCACCTCACTGGCCACTTTTCAGTCTCCTTTGTTGAATTCTCTTCTTTAAATGTTGTAGCACCCCACTTCTCTTCTTTGTTTATAATCTGTCTTTAGTGTTCTCATCTGTTTTCCTTTAAAAACATCTAAATTCTCATGACTATCAAATTTGTACCTTTAGCTCAGACCTCTCCCCTGACCTCCTGACTCTTGTATCAAATTGCCTGTGTAATGTCTCCAGGTGGAGCATTTAGTAGGTCTCTAAGAATCCACATGTCCAAAGGAACTCTCCAGTACCCCTAATCATGCTCCTCTTCTAGCCTTCATGACCTCCATTAATGGACTTCCACCTATCCTTTTGATCAGGGCAAAAGCTTTGGAGGAGTTCTTGATTCTTCTCTTTTTCTCATTCTCTGCCTTTAATTTGTTGACAGTTCAATGACAGTTGGGTGTCTGAAACATATCTTGAATCTGACCACCTCTCTCTATCTCTGTTTCTATCAACATAACCATAAGCCAAGCCAGAGACTGGGTGTTCTGTTTCCCTCCTTGCCTGCACACAATCTTGCACATAGGTTGAATGGAAGTGACAACTAAAATATGTAAACCAGATCCTATCACTCCCCCACTTCAATCTGCCATTGACTTCTGGTGGCACTTTGAATAAAACCCCAGCTCCTCTCCATGGCCTCTGGGACTTGGCCCCTGCCCATCCCTCTCTTCAGCTCCACCACTCTTCCCCTTGTTCCTCATAGTTCATGGTTCCACTGAATTTACTCTCTTTTGGTTTCTCAGATATGCCTCAGAGGTATGCCTTAATTCTGCCTCAGAGACTCCACACTTGTATTTTTCTTTGCAGATCTTTGCAGCTGGATGTTCTCACTTTTCAGGTCTCTGCTTTCCATTTTCCTGTTCAAAATAGTCATTGTCCCTCCCCAATTACTCATTACCCAATTACCCTATTTTTGTTTTTTCATAGTACTCATCTCTAAGCTCCACAAGGACAGGTATCATGTCTGTCTTATTCGTCATAGTGTTCTCAGCACCAAGAACTGTATTTGGCAGATAGTTGGTGCTCAATAACTATTTTTGCAGTGAATGTATGAATCAGATAAAATTCCTTCTCTTTGGGATAGATTACAGATGTAGGTAAATAACTATAATACAAGATAGCAAGTGGCAACATTTTGTAGGAAATGTAGATATAAAGTGCTATGAGTAGTATATGGTGAGAACAAAGATGTCTTCAAAGTGAAGGTCAAATCTGAGTTGAGTTTATACAGAGAGGGACTTTAGAGATAGAGAAGGAAAGGCTTTTTTTTTTTTTTTTTTTTAAAGTAGGTTCCACATCCAGGGTGGAGCTCCCAAAGCAGAGCTAGAACCCACGACTCTGATATCAAGGTCTGAGCTGACAGAGCTCCTGGGTGGCTCAGTGGGTTAAGCATCTGCCTTCAGCTCATGTCATGATCTCAGGGTCCTGGGATCAAGCCCTGCATCAGGCTCCCTGCTCAGTGGGGAGTCTGCTTTTCCCTCTTTGTTCTTCCCCCTGCTCGTGCTCTCTCCCTCTCTCTCTTTGTCTCTCAAAATAAATAAATAAAATCTTAAAAAAACAAACAAACAAACCTGAGCTGAGATCAAGAGTTGGATGCTTAACCGACTAAGCCACCGAGGCACTCCAAGAAGGAAAGGCATTGTAAGTAACAGGGTATTATAAGCAAAGATCTAGAGGTGGAAAGCTTAGACTGCATGTAGAAAAGAGAAAGTTATTTTGAATGAAGGATCTGGGAAGAGGAAATGTGGAAAACAAGGTTGAGATTTCTACTAGCGCCAGTTCATTGAGTGCCTGTATGATAGACTGGAGAGCATGGCATTCATTCTGCAAGCAATGGAAAGTCATGGAAGGTTCTCTGTAGGGGAGTAATAAACTTGGAGCAGTGTGGCTCTGGGAGTTTTCTGGGAGTTATGTATTAATGGATTGCAGCAGGGAGAGGTTGTAGGCAGTATGTTGGGAGAATCAGTTGAGGTTAGTGCACTTTCCCAGAGGAGCAGTTTTGAGGCTCCGGACCTCAAGTGAGAAAGGTAGCAGAGGGAATGGGGAGAAAGGCAGGAGGTGATGAGGGCCGAATCACCAGGACTTGTCAACTAATTGGTCTGACAAACTGTGATATTTCCTCCAAGCTTTCCATTTTAATATTTATCTCACTGCTAATTGTTATTAGCTTTGGCATTAATCTTAGTAATTGCAATTATTTTAATATTTGATAAAAGCTATTAATGTTCACAATTTTGTAATCAGTTTTGTCATAATTCTTAAAAGCTAAGTAGCACATGCCTGCTTTCAGAGGATGATAATGGATCACCACATGCTAGATATAATTATGAACTTAAAGTTGCTCTCATTCTGTGCATTTACAAAGACAATAATCCCTCAGGATGCTATTTAAAATACACTGAGCCAAATTCCATCTGTAGCTGAATGCGTGAGTCTCTTGAACTGTGAATACCTGTCCATTGGCAGAATTTAAATCCCATCAAATACAGCAGAAGCCTTTCTATGTACATTATATTTTTCCATAAGAAATATATTTATTGTATTATTATATTATATCATAGTATGCAAGATCATCAATCTCTCTGTGTTTTTGGATGGATTTATGCACAGTGATATGTCTATTGTATAGTAAATTCTGATATTGTATCATTGCTAAGCACTGAGGCATGTAGTTTAACTTGTAGTATAATTAAACACATATTTTTTTTTTTTTTAAGTAGGCTCCATGTCAAGCATGGAGCCCAACATGGGGCCTGAACTCACGACCCTGAGATCATAACCTGAGCTGAGATCAAGAGTCAGACATTTAACCAACTGAGCCACCCAGACACTCTTAAACACACCTTTTGTTGAGATATAATTGACATAAATAACTATGATTTTCAGGTTAGGTTAAAAGTTTGACTTATGTATATTGTGAAATGATTACCACAACAAGTTTACTTAATATCCATCATCTCATATGGTTACAATAAAAAGAGATGGAAAAAGAAAAAAAAATTCTCTTTGTAATGAGAACTCTTAGAATTTCCTCGCTTAACAACTTTCCTATGTATCATACAGTAGTGTTAGCTGTAGGCATCATGTTGCATGTTCCATCCCTAGTACTTACTTATCTTGGTACCTTTGGACCACCTTCCTCCAATTGCCCTTCTCTATATTCCCCACCTCTGGTAACCACCAGTCTGATCTTTTTTTTTTTTTTTTAAAGGTTTTATTTATTTATTTGAGAGAGAGAGAACGAGTGGTGGGGAGGGGCAGAGGGAGAGAGAGAGAGAGAAGCAGATTTCCCGCTGAGCAGGGAGCCCGATGTGGGACTCGATCCCAGGACTCTGGGATCATGACCTGAGCAGAAGGCAGACGTTCAACCGACTGAGCCACCCAACTGCCCCCAATCTGACCTTTTTCTTTAAGTTTTTTCTTCTTTTTTAAGGATTCCACAGATAAGTGAGATCATATAGTATTTGCCTTTCTCTGACTTAGCTCACTTAGCATAATGCCCTCAAGTTCCATCCACATCATTGCAAATGGCAGGATTTCCTTTTATTTTTTTTAATGACTGAATAATATTCTATTGTGTAAATACACTACAATTTCTTTATCCATTCATCTGTCAATAGACACTTAGTTTGTTTCCATATCTTAACTATTATAAATAATGCTCTATGAACATGAGGTGCAGATATCTTTTTGAGTTAGTGTTTTTGTTTCCTTTGGATATATTCCCAGAAGTGGAATTGTTAGATCATATGGTAGATCTATTTTTAACTTCTTGAGGATCCTCTGTATTATTTCCCATGGTGGCTGCACCAATTTGCATTCCCACCAGCAGTGCACAAAATTTCCCTTTTTTCCACATCCTTGCCAGCATTTGTTATCTCTTCTCTTTTTCATGATGGCCATTCTAATAGGCATGAGGTGATATCTCACTGTGCTTTTGATTTGCATTTCCCTAATGATTAGTCTTGTTGGACATCTTTTCATGTGCCTATTGGTCATTTTTATATCTTCTCTGCAAAAATATCTATTCAGGTCTGTTTGTTTTTTTGTTATTGAATTGTAGGAGTTTGTTTTTGTTACTGTTTGTTTGTTTTTTTGCCATTGAACTGTATGAGTTCCTTTTTTCTTTTAAAGATTTCATCCATATATTTGAGAGAGAGAAAGAGAGAACACGAGCAGTGGGGAGGGGCAGAGAGGGAGAAGCAGACTCCACGCTGAGCAGGGAGCCTGATGCGGGGCTCTGTCCCAAGACTCTAAGATCATAACCTGAGCCAGGGGCAGATGCTTAACCGACTGAGCCACCCAGGTGCTCTGTATGAGTTCTTTATATATTTTGGATATTAATTCCTTATCAGATACATGTCTTAATGAATTATGTTATAAGGAGGTTCTATTCTTTTGAAATTCTTCTTGCCTTCTTTATAGGTAAAAGTCAGGTGAGTTGTCAGCATTTTGAGATGAGTAATGAATCATAAACACCTTAAATGTATGATTTTATATAATTAATCCTAAAGCCAATGCATATGTTAATTCTGATGTCCTAGTCACTTGATCATATTAACTAATAAGAAAATTTCCATCTCTGGATCAATTCATAGCTGTTGTATTTGAGTAAATAAAATTACTATATTTTCATTTAAGATTTTCATTTTAGACCTTTCTGGTTGCTAGTGCAGACTCTGAAACTAGACTCCCTGAGTTTGATGGAAGCTTTAAGACTCGCTAGCTGTGTGATTTAGGTAATATACTTGACCTCTCTGTGCTTTAATTTCCTCATCTGTAAAATGGGAATGATAATTGTACCTACCTAACAGGATTATCATGAGGAATTGAATGAATTAATTTGTGTAAGGCCTAACACACTAGTAAACACTTAAAAGATATTAGCTGTTTTTACTAATCTCAAATAGACATTGTGCATTGCTATCAAAGTTAAATTTAATATATATAATTACTAAATTATGATTCAGAAAATTTTGTATTTATATAACTGCATTACTAGGTAGAGATGATAGTTCCTTTCCAAATCCTTCTAGTATTTTCTGCCTTGAGGAACAAGGGACACTATGTCTGTATTTGTACTTCATGGGTATCACTCTAATTATAAACAGTAGGTAAAAAATATGCAGTGCACTGCTGCTGAATATCTATTGTAAACATAATAGGCAAATCTAATTTTGGATTGGTAAATAATGACACATTTAATTTTTGTTTGTAACATTAACTTTGTTTTCAACTACAGGTAGCAGTTGTACCAACTATATCCCAAAAACTTGAAAGATTTGATACAATCCATTATTTTAATGATCACAATTCAATTATTAGTCAATATTTGTCCCAGACTCAGAATAAAAAGTAGAAGAGAGGAAAGAAAACTTTTCCTTTTCCTTCAACCATATTTTTCTGATATTTTAGAAAAGAAAAAGAAAACCCAAAACAAAAACAAGAAGCCAAAGCCAATACACCACTCATTGCTGTGAAACTACTGTCATTTCCAGATACTTACAAGTTTTTTTCTTCCTTTGGTGGCAAACTCCTCAAATGAATGTTAATGTATCTTGAACCCATTAAGTACACTTGATCTCATTTACACTTTGTTTTCATCCCCATTTTGTACTATGTCAGCTCTCAACAAAAATGAGGGTGTTCTTTTCCCAGATCCTTGGATATATTCTTGTCTTCCCATCCTTCACCATAATAGGTATTCCTTATGCCTAGCACCTGGGTCTCATCTCTTCCTTCTTTTTTCTTTTCTCTTAACTGAACTTATTCCTTTGGAGACATTATCTATATTTTTTACTTTAATTATGTGGTTGCAATCCACATTCTTTATCATTAGCTCTGACTTTTTCCATTACCTAGGAGACATCTTAGAGCTATCATAACAATATACCACAAATTTAGTGGCTTAAAAAAAAACAGAAATGTACTCTCTCACGGTTCTGGAGGCCACAAGTCCGAAATCAAGATGTCAGCAGGGCTTCACTCCCTCAGAAGGCTCCAGAGGAGAACCCTCCCTTGCCTCTTGCCATTTCTGGTAGCTGTCAGCATTCCTTGGGTTCCTTGGCTTGTGGCTACATCATTCCAATCTATGCCTCTGTCTTCACTTTGCCTTCTCCGTGGGTTTGTCTTCTCCTCTTCTGTTTGTCTCCTCTATGTGTCTCTCTTAAAAAGACACTTATCCACCTGGATAATCCAGGATATCTCTTCATCTCAAGATTTTTAAATTAAAGGACATCTGCAAAGACCCTTTTTCTAAGGAGGGTGATGTACAGGTTCTGGGAATTAGGGTACAGACAATATCTTTCTGGGGGCTATCATTCAACCTACCACACTAGGTATAAGAAAAACACTATATGATCAGATGACAAATGACAACTGATACCAAATTTAGATGTTGGGTATTCATTGGGGAGGAGGGGACTGGAAAACCAGAGCACATGAGCCCTATCAAAAGTGTCCAGCCCCTCCTCTGTTGACATGGGGACATGCAGACCCATGGTTGCCAGTTCTTCTGATATCATCAGAGAAGCTAGAAATCCAGATTTTTATGTGCTGGGAAATAATTAAAATTAAAAAAAAAAATCTGCTTAAGCAGTAATATTGTGGGAAGAACAAACCTGTCCATGGTCAGATGTGGCATACTGTCAGCTTGTGACCTGTTGTCTATAGTCTGATGCTCAGAGAGCAGCTCTGATGAGAAGGGCAGAGAACTCTCACCCTAGAGGTGAGAGAGGTGATGAATCTCATGCCAACTGAGATAGGAAGAAAGATACTAATATTACCTTTGGCTTAACACTCTTTGCTGTTTAATTCAATGAAAAACTCAAAAATAATTTCTAAACCTGAAAGGTCAGTTTCTTGTTGATGTTCTCTGATAAAAATTTTTAAGTTGAGAATTGTGCAATGTTGCCTGCTTAATAGTGTGTGGAAACTTTCGGAGGGCAATCAGAAAACTCTTTTTTATGTACCATTCAAACTTGATTTTTAGGCTTGATTCTTTTTCTTCATGTTTTTAGTAGCAGAGTAAATATTAATGTGACTCAGTGTCATAGCCATACTGAAATATATGGAGTATCCTGAATATTCTATGCTCTCTTTCGTCTTCAACCCTTTCACCACTGTGCACTCACCCTCAATTCCTAGTGGTTCAATTAATATGTAATTTTCCCCATTAGTTTTTCCTAAGGCCCTAAGGCTGTGTTGAATGCCCCTCTTACTAAACCTTGGAATGGTGGTTCTCAGTGGGGGCAGTACTGCCTCCTGAGGGATAGTTTGAGACTAATGGAGACGTTTTTGGTTGTCACAATGAGATGTTACTGGAATTTTGTGTGAGGGGAACCAGTATGCTGGCATCTTGCAATTTAAGGGGGACAGTTTCACACAATGAAGAATTGTCTTACATTTATATGACTTTTGAATGTCCCGCTGGACATTTGTATAGTTAAAAAATGTTTATACATACCTAGCCTAGAACAGAACTTACTTTACGTGTAAACACAATGTAGTTTTTGCACCATTGAAATAAACTGAATTTTCTAGGAATGCAGCTTCTAAGTAAATCTAGTGAAGATAAGCTGTTTTTTGTTTGTTTTGTTTGTTTGGTTGGTTGGTTGGGAACTTACCTAAGAGTTTTTCTTCATTTCAGAAAAGGCTCCTTGTGGTTTTTGAGGTAAATGCAACATACTTGAATCAGTCTACATTTGTAGACATGTTTCCTTCATGGTGATTGTAAGTGTATTAGTCAGTTCAGGCTGCCATAAAAACGTGCCATAAATTGGGTAGCTTAAATGCAGACATTTGTTTCTCACAGTCCTAGAGGCTGGAAAGTCTAAGATCAAGGTGCCAACAGATTTGGTTTCTGGTCAGGGCTCTCTTCCTGGCTTGTAGATAGCTGCCTTTTTGCAGTGTCCTCACAAGACGTTGAGGTAGGGCTTTCTGGTGTCTCCTCTTATAAGGACACTAATCCTATCAGATCAGAGCCCCACCCTTATGAACTCATGAAATCTTAATTACTTCCTTACTCCAAATACAGTCACATTGCAGTTAGAGCTTCAACATACGAATTTTGGGGGAGGGGTGGTGGTATGTGTGTGTGCACAGTTTAGTCCATAGCACTAAATATGGTAGAAATATGCAAGTACCTAATTTATTCATAAAAACTTCTAGTGTGGTCTTGCTAGAACATTTGCATATTAAAATACATCTGTTATTATTATACGTTTTCTTCCTTTTATTTCCCTTTTAT
This sequence comes from Mirounga leonina, assembly GCF_011800145.1. Classification (NCBI taxonomy): domain Eukaryota; kingdom Metazoa; phylum Chordata; class Mammalia; order Carnivora; family Phocidae; genus Mirounga; species Mirounga leonina. The sequence continues at coordinate 44,347,750 of NW_023270807.1, forward strand.
ATTAATTATATTTAAAACATATTAATGTTTAAAAAAGTATATGTATAGATAGGATATATTATCTACAACTTTTATTTCAGGATAGTAAAGGGAGTATTACAAAACACAGAAAAGGATGTTGGGCCTGACAGGGTTGATGATCTCTACCCTAGCCCAAAATAACCACACTGCATTGTAATTAGCCTGTGGCTAGGGTTAGAGGCAGTGTCTTATTCATTAATGTATCCTCCAGTCCCATTATGGTACAAAGCATATAGGAGACTCTCAACAATTTTTGGTAACTGAAAAAATAAGTGAGTGAATGAATGGATGGATGCATATAAATACCATTGTGATGTCAGAATCCATATATTCAAGGGTGCTCGGATGGTCAGAACACCACTGAGAATTAGCAATGCTTGTTTTTACCAAAGTAATCCTCAAATATTATTTTTGTCTTCCACCATAAGGCTGAACTTTCATATAACTGGTGGAAGAAGTTTTATTTTAAATCATCTGTACCATTCGTGAAACTTGGGAATGATTCTGTCTAGCATGGCTTTTTCTTCTTTGGCAAAATTTTTCCTTGAGAACATTTTTTTTCCTTCAAAAAAAGTCTACTTTTGTCAACAGAAATCACTTTCCAAGTGTAATTTAGCCTTTTCCATGAGTTTAGCTTGTGATTTAACTAAAGTTTCCTTTTCTTCAGATAACTAATTCATATCATTTAACCATTCTGTATATTAAATTTTCTCTGTTCAAATTGCTGGGTGCTTTCTGTTTCCTGATTGATACAAACATGAAGATAATAATAAACAAGGAATCTAAGAAAGAATAATAATGTTTACTAATAATATGCAAATTGACCTTGGCTTTAAACTAGATCCTTTTTGCCTAGAAATCCAGAAGGAGAACTTTTCCTCTTTGTTTTCTTTAGACATCCACTGGGACTTCAAGAATTCTTAGCAGGTGGTGTAAAACTATACTGTTGATTTTGACACTCTATATTTAAATAATATTTTTTTCAACACAAACAGTAAGTAAGTCAGTATGGTCTTGCTGCATGGCCACCACGATGACCACTTATGCACTGAATCCTCCACATTGCTCATAAATTCCTCTCTTCCCTTATGGTAGTCACTTTGGGAGTGAAAAGATACTATTAATTTCAGCTGACATTTCTCCTTTCACAAAATTTTTGTTTTCTTTTTTGGAAAAACGTTTGTTTGTTAGAATGGCGAGGGGCCTGGGGAAAGCACAGCACCTGGATGGGGTTGCTTCCTGAGGACAAGTGATGGGGCATGAGGACTGGATTAAACTTCACTTCCTCCAGGCCTGTTTATGGCAGGAGGGTCACTTATAAGGAACTAGGGTCTAAGAAGGCTGGTTCCATGTATGGCCCACCTATTTTTTTTTAAGGTTTTTATTTTTTCTAATTTAAATTTAGCCAACATATAGTATAAGGAACTGGGCAGCAACCACTGACCATCTGCCTCCTTTGTAGAGTATGAGGCTTGTTTTTCCCTGAAATGAGCTTACTAAATCTAACCAAGCTCATGAAAGACCGAACCAAAACCAAACCACACAGCTAAGGCACCCCCAGATTCCTGAACCACAGAAACTGTGAGATAATTACTATAATCTGAAATTTTGTGTTCCCCCCAAATTCATATGTTGAAACGCTAACACCAAAGGTGATAGTATTAAGAAGTAGGACCTTTGGGGGTGCCAGGGTGGCTCAGTGGGTTAAGCATCTAATCCTTGATTTCAGCTCAGGTCATGATCTCAAGGTCTTGAGATCAAGCCCCATGTCAGGCTCTGCACTGGGCGTAGAGCTTGCTTAAGATTTTTTCTCCCTCTCCCTCTGCCCCTTCCAACCTCTCTCCCTCTCTTAAAAAAAAAAAAAAAAGAAGTAGGACCTTTGAGAGAAAATTAGGTCCTGAGGGTAGAGTCCTCATGAATGGGATTAGTACCCTCATAAAAGATGCTCCAGAGAGATCCCTAGCCCCTTTCAACACGTGAGGATATAAGTAGTCTGTCATCTGAGAAACAGCCCTTACCCAACCATCCTGGCACTCTGATCTTGGACTTCCAGACTCCAGAACTGTGAGAAATAAATGTTTGTTGTTTATAAGCTATTCAGTTTGTAGTATATAGTGATAACAACCTGAACTAACTAAGACAATAATAAATGTCTGCTGGTTTAGGCTGTTAAATTTTGGGATAATTTGTTACATAGCAGAAGTTAACTAATACATATCATTTAACCATTCTCTATATTAAATTTTCTCTGTTCAAATTGCTGGGTGCTTTCTGTTTCCTGATTGATACAAACATGAAGATAATAATAAAAAAGGAATCTAAGAAAGAATAATAATTTTTTTTTTACTGGGGTAAAAAAAAATCCCAATTACCTTAAGATGGATTATTGATTTTATCTATGAGTCCAGATAGAATAATGCCAAACTAAAGTGATTATTACCATGTATCAGTCTGTAATTTTGTGTGTTCTATATCTATGGAATTTGATAGATATTTCTATAAAAGTCAGTAAAGGGGCACCTGGGTGGCTCAGTCAGTTGAGCATCCAACTTGGTTTTGACTCTGGTCTCGATCTCATGGGTTGTGAGATTGAGCCCCATGTTGGGCTCCATACTCAGCGGGTAGTCGGCTTGAAGATTCTCTCCCTCTGCTCCTCCCCCCACTCATGCACTCTCTCTCTCCCAAATAAATAAATAAATCTTTAAAAAGTCAGTAAAAACATCCATTTTAATTAAATCACATAAATGATTTTTTTTTAGAATCTCACAGGGAAAATCATAATTTGGAAAAAGGCATATATACAGTCATTATAGAATAACATGGAGTTTCCTAAAAAAATTAAAAATAGAACTACCAAATGATCCAGCAATCCCACTTCTTCATATATATCCAGACAAAATAAAATCACCATCTTAGAGAAATATGCTGCATGTTCATTGCCAGGGGCTGGGAGAGTGAGAGAAAAGGAGAGATGTTAGTCAAAGGGTACAAACTTTCAGTTATAAAATGAATAAGTCCTGAAGACCTAATGTACAGCATCATGACTATACTCAATAATAATGTATTATATATGTGAAACTTGCTAAGAGAGGAGATTTCAAGTCTTCTCATTACTAAGAAAAGGGTAGTTATGTGAGGTGATGGACATGTTAATTAGCTTGAGTGAGGTAATCATTTCACAATGTATTTGTACATCAAAACATCACATCGTACAATCTAAATATATACAATTTTTATTTGTCAACCATACCTCAATAGAGCTGGAAAAACATAATATATATGATGTATGTATATATTTTAAAAAGTCATATGTAATATATATTCACACACATATTTTATATATCTATGTCTATCTATCGACCTGTATCTATTGATCTATATCTGTCTATCTATCTACCTACCTATCAATCTATCTAGTTTATCTATCAAATAAAGGAAGTGCCAAACCCAACTATCAGTCATTTAAATAAAAGGACATTTATTGTTCTTAACTTGAAGAGAACAAATTAGCTGAATAATGTGCATGTATCCGTTTGTAGTCTTTAGCAGAGTGTCAGTATTTTACCCTATGCAGTCATCTTTTTTGTTATCATCTGTAAAGTTATTGACATCTGTAGTATCTGACTGCTGCATCACAGCCAAAAAATGGCTTTCAGAGGCTGAGGTTCTGGACCTTACAATTTAAATAGTTTATTTTGGGGGTGATGGAAAGTCAATTTTATAGTTTCTACAGAAGTGAAAGTCTGTCACTCAAAATGACTCCTGGCTGTTTAACCATTAGTTAGCCCAACCCTGTGAAATTACTGCTCTTCCAATCACAAGCAAGTAGGGAGATGGCTATGAAGTCAGCTACTGGTTGGACTTTGGGTTGGAGTTGGGGTAGCTGAGAAAGTCAGTGATTGGCTGCTGTCATTTATAACATCAATTAGCATTACAAGATAGCATAGAAAGCAGACATTTAAGGTTGCCAAAGAAAGCATTCAAGGGTTTATGGGAAGATATAGCAGCCATCAAGAATTATAGTACCTTGCCAAAGGTGACCCAAAGTGGTGGGGCTGTGATTTAAGGTCAGGTGCTCTGACTCCAAAGTGTTTGCTCCTAATAGCTAATAGGGATTTAAGGAAAGGAGTATCAGGGGAGCAAGGCCCAACTTAAAGCCCACTTTCTCCCTGAAACCTTGATGACTCATTTCAGCTGTTCTGAACAACTCTAACTCAGAGGGTCAATTCCAGTACTCTTGTGACATTTATTTCAAATGGCCATGTAATACAGCTATTTGTGTACACAGCACCTATATCCATTGAGATTTATTCAGTTGAGGTATTTAAAAAAACTTCATGCATAATTTGAAATTTGCAAGCCCAATTTTAAATGGATTGTAGAAGCTGCTATCTAACGCAACTTTGACAATATCTATCAAAATTATGGATGGGTATGGTACAACTTTTGGTCCAGCAATCCCATTTCTGGGACTTTATTTTATGGATAATACTTGCAAAATGGTAGATGTACAAGGTTATTCTTTCCTTTTTTTTTTTTTTTTTAAAGATTTTTATTTATTTATTTGACAGAGAGAGACACAGCGAGAGAGGGAACACAAGCAGGGGGAGTGGGAGAGGGAGAAGCAGGCTTCCTGTCGAGAAGGGAGCCCGACGTGGGGCTTGATCCCAGGACCCTGGGATCATGACCTGAGCTGAAGGCAGATGCTGAACGACTGAGCCACCCAGGTGCCCCAATGTACAGGGTTATTCTCTGCAGCATTGTTTGTCATAGAGGAAAACTAATGATGCTTCTCTGGGAATCATAAATGCTATTCCTCAGATACTTCCATTTCTTCCCCCTTGATAGGATTGCTTTTCCTGGTTCCCTTGTGGTTGGGTAGAGCCATGTGATGAGCTATGAACAGAAGTGATATGTATTACTTCAAGGCCAGAGCATTTAGTAGCCAATGTGGGACCCTAAAGAGCTTTCTTTGTTCCCCCTACCACACTGACTGGCATTGTTTGAGATGGAGACTGCTCCATCAGCCTGGGTCAGATATAAGAAGACATGGAACAGAGCACCTGGCCAAACTGCAATTGACATAGCATAGTAAAAAAATCTTTAGTTTTTAAAAGCTACAAAAAAATTGTTTTTAAAGATTTTATTTATTTATTTGACAGATAGAGATGCAGTGAGGGACAGGAACACAAGCAGGGGGAGTGGGAGAGGGAGAAGCAGGCTTCCAATGGAGCAGGGAGCCCGATACGGGGCTTGATCCCAGGACCCTGGGAGCCGAAGGCAGACGCTTAACGATTGAGCCACCCAGGCGCCCCAAGTTGCAAAAATTTTAATCACCACAGTGAAGCCCCAAAACCCTTTGTGAACTCAAAGTGGCAGGTTCTTAATGAGGAGTTTGCAGAAATTGTGGCGGAAAGTTGGAAAGAAACCTTTAGTTGGGATGGGCTTTCCAGGTACCACTTAAAGAATTCACAATTAGGCTACTAATATGGTCATGATAAAATGTGAGGCCTGGAAGCTTTTGCCATCTATCAAATTCTAATTTGAGCTAAACCTAGAATTTTTAAAAATGTAGAGCAAGTTGTATTAATTTATGTTCTTTGTTTTTTTTTTTAAGATTTTATTTATTTGTGGGAGAGAGAGGACACATGAGTGTAGGGGATGGGGAGGAGCAGACTAGGAGGTGGGGAGGGGGAAAGAATCTCAAGCAGACGTGTAGAGGCCCATGTGGGGCTCAATCCCACCACCGCAAGATCATGACCCAAGCTGAAACCAGGAGCTGGATGCCTAACCAACTGAGCCACCCAGGCACCCCTGATTTATGTTCTTTGTAATCTGAAGTTATTTAAATAGAACAATTATTACCAGAATGTATTTTTCATTTTTAAATATTCGTGGATGTTTTGCATACATGTCTCTTACCACTTTATAGGCTAAATAATGTGTTAGTCATGTGACATCAATTGATGGATACAAACTGGGCAGGTAAACAATTGATCTTACAAATTTATTGAGATGTTTGACATACTTATGTAGAAACATAATAGAATATAATGTATAAGAATTTTTTATTTTTAAAGAAATGTTCTTAGATGGTTAAATTTAGAGGTATCTTTTTTAGAATATGGAAACCATTATGCTAGGAAAGGAGTAAACATTTCCCACTTAGTAACTAACATTTTTATATATATTAATCATTACCCAAGAAATGGTCAGTTACTAGCCCTATTCCTCCTCCCAGCTCATTAACTTTGAGGCTTATTTTTTTCTGGATTCTGAATATTCATCATGTTCAAATCAACTTTATGCTGCCTTCCCTGGATCATTTTTTATTTGAGTTTGAGCTTTTGAACTCTTCTCTCATACCTGTCATTAAATTTTTTTCCCCAAATGGAAATGCTATTATTGAAAATATCAATAATTTCAGTTGAGCCAAACCCATTTTCCTCTGCAGGCTCTTCCTGCTCTAAATTTTAGTTAACAGTATTACAGGCCCACTGCCTTCAGTGATCATTAAACTGGTCCTTTTCTTTCCCTTAGAACACTCATCAGGAGTGAGGATTGCACTGGATTCCTACCTGGAAATTCCAGCTGTATTATGTATGTCACATAAAGCAGGGCATCAATGCCTCTTGTGGCTTCTCCCTGTTTTCCTTGATTAAAAGTCATTTTTCAATTGGGTCAGTGGGTATATAGTTAAGTGACACAAAGCGTTTCTTAAAGATATAGAAACAGAACTTTAAAAACTGTAACAACATCAAAAAGTTGAACCAATATGCAGTTTGTTAAATCAAATGTACATTTAGAAATCAATATTAATTCTGAGGAAAGCAACTGTCCTTAAAAAATACTGTTGTCTTTATTTATGCTCTAGTATCTTGTTTGTATTACGGAGTTATACAAATTTACCAGAAGGAATCCTATTTTTTGGAATCATATCTCTATTCTTTGTTCTGAAAGGGGGTAATATGTTTTGCAGGGATTCTATTATCCATTTCTGCATTTTCTTTTTTTTTTCCCTGCATTTTCTACTTACTAACATTTTATTTGGACTTTACCTTACTCTTTCTTGACAGTTAATCTTTTTTCTGGCCACCTCTAGGGGGCAACTTAACCTAAATTATCCTTTGGTTGCATGATACAGACCACTGTACTAGAAAAATTATGTCAAATGACATTACGCAATTAGAATGATTCTTGTCTAATGCAGATTTGGTAGAATTTGCTTCTGTTCATGGAATCAACTTGAATGTAGTCATAATTCATGATTTCAGGCTCTCAAGATCTGTAGGGGCGGGGCGCCTGGGTGGCTCAGTCGTAAAGCGTCTGCCTTTGGCTCAGGTCATGATCCCAGGGTCCTGGGATCGAGCCCCACATTGAGCCCCACATCGGGCTCCCTGCTCGGCGGGAAGCCTGCTTCTCCCTCTCACATCCCGCCCCCCCCCCCGCTTGTGTTCCCTCTCTTGCTGTGTCTCTCTCTGTCAAATAAATGAATAAAATCTTAAAAAAAAAAAAAAGATTTGTAGGGGCATAAAATTGTGATGCTTATGCAGAGGCAGAGAAGATGAAGAGGGCACAGATCAACCTTAGATAATGAATGTTGCATTCTCAAGTTCTTCATCAGCTCTCAGGTTACAGCTGGGCATTTGGGAAGATGCAAAGCAAAAGTCAAAGGTGCACTATTTCCTATATCTATGCCTAGTTCCCTCACTCAGTGTGCAAGGACTCCAGTTTACTTGATCTTAAACAAGATACATGGTTAGCACATTCAACTTGACATCACCTTAATAAACACCTAGTTCTATTTCCAGATTTGGTCAAATTTTCCTTCATGGACTTGGTTCATTTCTTACCTAAATTATCACCTCAGGTCTTTGTTGTCTTATTCTTCTTAACATGTGTGTCAAGGTTATCTTCCCTATTCTCTGCTTTGAATCAGCAAACTACAAGGAAACTTCTATTCTTCAACATTGTGTGCACCTATATCTTGTATAGACATAAGGTGGATTGTGATATATTCTGACATGATTAGCTGGTTGAGACCATAAAGTATGGGCACATTCCGGTGGCTAAAATCTCTTATTGTTATTAAGGCAAATAGTATATTCTCAATGGAGGGCAGTACATGGAAGGCAAACCTTCAGCAGGCAGGAGAGGGATTTTGAGATTTCAAGGACAGTAGATATCTAGGCATGAACTCTTTAAAGGTGGGAGTGGGGTCGGAGTGGGGCGGATAGTAAGAAGGATCACTGAGCTGTTACTAACCACAGAACCCAGAATACACTGGTTCTGCAAGCTCTGGAGAGGGACTCATCTCTTGTAAGTTAGGTTTTCTAGTTTATTTCTTGTTATATCTGACTCATTACTGAGGCTTCATTCTAGACTTTTCACAGCTGAGCTACAGTGTCTAATTTGGGCCACAGTTTTCTGGAGGAAATAATATCCCCTTGAGACCAACACCCATTCCTGAAAGGTATGGTAAATTTGGTGGGGGGGGGATAAAAAGGTTATATGCCTTCCCTACTTCCTTCCCACCACATCTGGAAGATTCATGGTTAGCAGCTCCTCCATTAAACAGTGAGCTCTGGAGGAGGCCAGAGCACGCATTGGTGGATAGTACCACCATCAAGTAAGACATCGAACCTGAAACCTTAAACTCTTCTAGACTTGTCCCTTTCCTATCTACACCTCTACATCCAACTGGGTTCTTGAATCTTGTATCTGTTTTCACTGCCATCTTTTTGGTTCAGATCTTTTCTATGTGTTATGTAGACTTTGAGGTTAATATTGAATAGACATTTATGTCTATCAGAAAGTATGAAAGTTCATTTGTTTTTATTGCTCTTAAGCCTCTATCCCACTAGTATGAAAACTATAACTTAAACTTTCCAATTAAAGGTGACTTACTTTTTTTCTGGTTAATTTTTTTGTTTTGGTTTAAAACAATCTCTTGTAGGTAAATCATCAGACTTTGGAGCCACTTCCTTTCTCCTTTTTTCCTTGCTCAGTTGGTGCCTGTCTGTATGATGGCACTTTCATGAGCTTGTAAAGGTGGGTGTGGTGGTTAATCTTGTGTCAGCCTGATTGGCTTAAGGATGCCCGGATAGCTAGTAAAATGTTATTTCTTGTGATGTCTGTGAGGCTGTTTCTAGAAGAGATTAGCATTTGATTCAATAGACTGAATAAAGAGATTGGCCTTCACCAGTGAGGGTGGGCGTCATCCAAATTTTCAGGGTCCCAAATGGAACAAACAAGTGAAGGATGGGCAAATTCCCTCTCTTTTTGAGCTGGGACATCCACTTTTCCTGCCATTGGCCATCAGAACTCCTGGTTCTTGGGCCTCTGGACTCTGGGTCTTATACCCGCAGCCCCCTGGTTTTAAGCCTTTGGACCGGGACTAAATTATACCACTCCGTTTGTTGGCTCTCTAGCTTGTAGATGGCAGACTGTGGGATTTTTGGTCCCCATAACTGTGTGAGCCAATTTATTTAATAAATCTCCTATCTATCTATCTATCTATCTATCTATCTATCTATCTATCTATCTATCTATC
>NW_023270807.1:44357333-44367546 GCF_011800145.1 Mirounga leonina
ATCTATCTATCTATCTATCTATCTATCTATCTATCTATCTATCTATCAACCTATCATCTATCTAATCTATCATCTATCCTCTGCTTTTCTGAATAACTATAATAAAGTAAGGAAAGAGGAATTCAGATATATGCACCAAGGTTTTGACCTTCTTCTGGATCCTCACTGGGTTTTAGTTAAGTTGTTTTGTCTTTTGTCTGAAGTAGATTGTCTTTTGACCTCACTAGTCTTACCGGAGTAACTGGGCCTCTGGTCTTTGTGCACTGGCATGCATTGCTTGTGATTCTGGATATTGCCACCTACTACTAAGCCCAAGCTTCTGCTTCTTCCCTCATCTTTTAAATGGCTACAAGTTTGCTTGGGGACTCAAGGGATCTTCTGGATCTTCTACCACACCTAAACCATAGAAAACAGTATTATGTCTGCCCATCTGTCCAGACACTCTCCTCTGGTAATGCTGTGCAATTTCTCCTCAGGCTTGCTAGATATGGTGTGGTAATCAATGTGGGATTTTCTGTTGGTCTTAGAGGCCCCCCCTAAGTCTGGAAAACCAGGCCATTAGCTTCAAAGTCCTTGAATTCTACCCTTTGGCACTCTCCTGTCTACATATTGTTTTTCTCTTGCTGCTTTTAAGCTTCTATCCTTGTCTCTAACTTTTGACATTTTTATCTGTCTTGGTGTGGGTCCCATATTATTTGGAACCCTCTGGGCTTCCTTGATGTGGATGCCTGTTTCTTTTTTTTTTTTTTTAAGGTTTTATTTATTTGTCAGAGAGAGAGAGAAAGAGAGAGAGCACAAGCAGGGGGAGCGGCAGACAGAGGGAGAGGGAGAAGCAGGCTCCCGGCTGAGCTGGGAGCCTGATGTGGGACTCGATCCTAGGACTCTGGGATCATGACCTGAGCTGAAGGCAGACGCTTAACTGACTGACTGAGCCACCCAGGCGTCCCTGGATGCCTATTTCTTTCCCTAGGTTAGGGAAGTTTATTTACAGCCATTATTTTTACCAGTAAGCTTTTTGCCCCTTTATCTTTCTCTTCTGGGATTCCTACAATGCAAATGTTAGTCTGCTTGATGTTGTCACATAAGTCCCTTAAGCTATCTTCACTTGTTTCATTTTTTTCTCTTCCTTCTTTTCTTTTCTTTTTTTTCTGCTCTGACTGGGTAAATTCTCCTACCCTGTTTCTGAGTTCACTGATCTTTTTTTTTTTTTAAGATTTTATTTATTAAGATTTTATTTATTTATTTGACAGAGAGATAGAGGGAGAGGGAGAAACAGGCTCTCCACTGAGCAGGAAGCCCGACTGGACCCTGGGATCATGACCTGAGCCAAATGCAGATGCTTAACCAACTGAGCCACCCAGGCACCCCTCACTGATCTTTTCTTATACTTTATCTGATTTGCTGTTGAAACTCTCTAGTGTATTCTTCAGTTCTGTGATTTCTGTTTGGAGCTTTCTTATATTTTCCATATTTTTGTTGACTGTTTATATATTCTTCTCCTGAGTTTGGTGAACATCTTTATAACCATTACATTGAACCCTTTATCAGGAGTTCAAATTCTTTATTTCTATTTCATTAAGGTTTTTTCCCCTGAGGTTTTATCTTGTTCTATCATTTTGAGCATATTCTTGTGTTTCTTCATTTTGCTAGACTCTTTGTTTTGCTTTCTGTGCATTTGATGAAACAGCCTCCTCTCCCAGTCTTGAAGGGTTGGCCTTGGGTATATAGTGAACTTTGTTCAACCCTACCTTAGCTCTTGGTTGTCTCTCAAGCCTTTGTGATTGTTTAAGCAGCCTATTTTATTTTTAATAACTCCCAGTAGTTGAGGGTGTGCCAAGATCAGTGTCTCAAAGGGGAGGATCTCAGTCACCACTTACACCACTTAGATTCAGGCTGATTGGAAGCCAGACCCTCAGGAAGCAGCTTTTAAAGAATGCAAATATGTATAGTCTTATGGGACTGCAAGTGTTAAGTCCTGCCAGCCCCCAGAGCCAATTGATCTGGAGGTGTCCCCTATAGCACAAAAATGTGGGCTCCAGAAAAGTGTACAGGCTCCTTTCTGGGAGATACAAATAAGCTGTAGTGAGACAGAGAGAGCATGCCACAGTGGCACCCCCCAGCCCACAGTTCCTGAAAGTACTTCTGTAGCATCTAGATCTGTACCAAACCTGAAGCCTGCTCCTAAGGCTGAAGCTCCGGGACTGTCAAGTAGGCCTCTTTCACTGAAAGGCTGGGGGGTATGTTTCAGTCTGTTCTCTCTGCAGTGCTCCAGGGGTAGTAGCCCGCCAAGAACTGTCTCTCTGATTGGTATGGTCCCATGGGATCCAAGAATACAAGCCATCCTGGCCATTAGAGCCAGGAAATTAAGGAGTATCCCCTAGGCAGCAGCTGTAAAAACCAGGGCACCAGATGCAAAAATGGGGTACCAGACACATGTAAGAGCTCTCATCTGAGAGATTCTGGCTCTCTGTAGTAGGGCAGAGGGTTAGGGCAAAGTTAGTATCTGCCCTCTGAGTTCTTAGGAAAGGTTTATAGTCAGTCCTTAATGTGTGTTTAATTAGAAACCTGCCCTTCAGGCTATAGCTATGATGATGTTAAGAGATCTCTGTCATAAAAAGATTGAGTTCCTGAGTCTGTTGCCTCTTACTGTGTCCTGGGGGTGGTAACTGTTTAAGAGCTCTTTCTCCACTGGTTAGGGTCCTGTGGGACCTGTGAGTATAAGCCTTGATGGACATCAGAGCCAGGAGATGTATAGGTATGCCTGGCGGCAGCCACAAAACTTAAGTCACCAGACCAGGGTATAAGCTTCTTTCTGGAAGATACCAGGAAGTGAGCTGGAGTGAGGCAGGAGGGCACAGATTGTGTCCATCAGCTTCTGTTCTGTGAGAGCACATATGTAGGCTCCTGTAAGTGCTAAACCAGAAGCCTATCCTTTAGGCTAAAGCTCTTGGACAGGAAAACAGACCCCTTTCTTGGAAATACAGGGGGGGGGGGGGTGTTTCAGTCTGCTATCTGCACTGAGCCCGGGGAGCAGCAGTCTCCAAAGAACTGTCTCTCCAACTGTTGTAGTCCTGTGGGGCCCAGGAACACAATCCCCTTTGGCCTCCAGAGCCAGGCAATCAAGAAGCATGCCCTAGGTGGCAGCCAGAAAAACTGGGTCACTAGCTGTAAAAATCAGAGCCCCAGATGTGTGTAGAAGCTCTGTTCTGGGAGATCCTGGTGCTTTGGAGTGCCAGAGGGAGAGTACAAAGGGAGCATACAAAGATGGCACCTGCAAAGAAAGTGGGGGAAAAAAGAAAGGAGAAAGAAAAGAAGATAAAAAGAAAGAAAAAAGGAAAAAGGGAAATGAAAAGAGAAGAAAAATAAAGATGGCACTCTCCCCTGGCTTTAGCAAGGCGGAGGAAGAACAGGCAAGATGGGAAAGGAAACAAAACAAAGCAAACAAACAGCATGTTGCCTGATGGCTTTAGCAAGTCAGGGGAGAGAAGGAAGATGGCTCTCACCAGTCTCTGACCCTGAGAGTATCCCAGCAGGCCCCTGCCCCTCAGACCAATGCTTCAAAATTGGGAAATGAGTCTCTTTTATATAAAGTCTGGGTCTTTTTAAAGGGATGCTTCTGCACTGGGCTCTGAGGTGAGAGAGTCTGTATGTGGGCCCATTAAGAAATGTTCCTCAGTTTGCCACAGCCCTGTGGGTCTCTTGGATGTGATCCCCATTGATCTTCAAAGTTAGATGTTTTGAGGGCTTGTCTCTCAGGTGCCAGTCTTAAAACGTGGGGATGCCTACTGTGGGCTACAAACCCTTCACTCCTTAGGGAGAAACTCCAGGTTTTGCGTTCCCTCCTGATCGGGGGTTGCTGATGAGGCTGGCGTTTATGGCAAGATCATGTCTCAGCTTTTACTACCCACTTCAATGTGGTTTCTTTGTTTTGCCTGATGTGAGGGGGTTGTTCCACCTGTTTTTAGGTTTCTTGCAGAGGAAATTATTCCACATAATAGCTGTAGATGTGGTGTGTCTGTGGGAAGAGGTAAATTCTAGATCTTTCTATGTTGCCATCTTGAATGGGACCCGGGATTGTTTTCTTAATTTCTATTTCTAATAGTTTGTTATTACTGTATAGAAATGCAACTGATTTTGGGATATTGATTTTGTATTATGCAACCTTAATGAATTTGTTGATTAGTTCTAACAGTTTTGTGGTGGAGTCTTTAAGGTTTTCTATATATAATATCATGTCATCTGCATATAGTGACATTTTAACTATTTTTTGATAATATTTTTGTGTAAGATAATGCATATTTCAATTTTTGCTTCTTAATAAAAATTTCATGTAATTAATGAATAGTAAATGAATATTAAGTTGCTAAAATTTAAGAAGAAAGTGGCAAATTGCTTAAATGTTAGGATGTGAAAGGACTAATTGGTTATGCAAACAGGAAAGATAAAATCTGGCTAAATTCTGGCTCCAAATGCCACACATTGCTTGTTTGTGAAACAGCACGTCCAGTGGACAATTTAGGGGTGTTCCCTATGTTAGATAAGCTACTTTCAGTACTATGGAAAAAACTGAAGAATATAGTAAGTGCCTTCCTACAAAGCAGTCTATGACATTAGATTGCATACATCTAAGCAAATATCCAGATGACATGTTTGTTGGACAAATGTCATTTGTTGGACATTCAGATGGTCAAGTGTAAATTTATTTTGAATTCATTCAATACCTAAAATCTATTCTTTAATACCAAGCTTCCCAAGTATTTTTACGGCAATATATCAATTTCCTATTGAAAGGAAATATTCAAAACTAATTTCTCAAATTTAGGTTGGTGTAATTTTTATCTTCAAAATAGTAAAAACTATTTTAAAATAAATTTTATTTAAACATTCAAACAAAAGTTAAACATGGAGCTATTTTTTAGGATCAGAATATTTGCATTGACCCATAGACCATCTGAAATCATTTGGAAATTCACCTTACGTAAAGAATTTAGAATGTTGTATTTGGGGATGAGTTTTTCATGGTCTTATTGCATTTGTTTACTTCGCTGCAAATATGTATTATGTGTGCTTAACTCTTGCCTTCTTAAGAATGTGACTTCAGACTGTGATGCCAAGTCAAAATTTTAGTGAATTTGAGTGTTATTTTGCTACGTTTCTGGGAAGATTATCTGTGTGTGAGACAGAAGGACAGATGAGGTGGGAAAGGGAAATACAAGAAGACACAGGGCTGGCAGGTGAAATAAAGGGGGACTCTTTGAAGAGTAGCTTTACTTTAAATCTTCCAGGAACACTCTCAGATCCCTTGACCCAGGGCACTTCTAAGCCAGTATTATGAAGATCAAACTAAATTGCTTGAAAAAAAATGGCAGAATTGACAGCTGTTAGTTTTTGAGAAAAGAAGATCTGGGTGTTAAGGTGAAAGAGAGGGAGTGAAATAATGACAAAAAAAATATTTCTGCTGTACACCTTGGGGAAAAGACAGACAAAGAGATGAAGGCCTGGGGACTGCATTCTTACCATCTGAGTGAATGTGGAAATGGGACTCAGGTCAGAGTGTCCTGGTGTTTTGCTGGGCTCTAAGAATTATCCTGGGGGGGATCCAAAGCTCTAACTCTGTGAACTGAGGAAAGTATTGGAGAAGTCCTTTGCCATGAATAAAATTTTTCCACCCATCTCTTAAAAAATTGATCTATGTCAATAAATGTTTATTTATTTCCTACAAACACTGTTCACACTGTGGATCTCTGGTTACAGCTACACTGAGAGTTGATGGTAAACTACCAGCTTTTTGCATGCCTCGTTCTAAAGTATAATCTATTTAAGAACGTCGTTATTAGGTAGTATCTTGATTATAAACAAACCCCATAGGATGTTACTTCATGTCTGCTAAAGTGATTTCATGCTAGCAACAACATTCAGAATCTCCTTTTGAAGTCTGCATTAGATATCAGGGAGACTGTTTGGTCTGTGCTAATTACTTTGACTGCAGAAAAGAAATCCCAGTCTTCTTCAATTAGCAGAGTCAATAGTTTGACCTTTAAGCTACTGGTTTAAGCTGGCAAATCACTAATACTTTCTAGTCTACTGTTTTCCTCTTTTCAAAGAAGGAGTAAAAAGGAGTTCGGAAAATTATGTAGACATTTGGAAGGCATTGTACCGATCCATATGCAAAACAATGTAATTAGGACTATCTGAAGAAAAACTAACCTCTTTTTTCTGTTCTAATTTTAGCTTCCATACATTTAAAAAAAATTTTTTTTTTTAAGATTTTATTTGTTTATTTGCTAGAGAGAGAGAGAGGGAGTGACAGTACAAGCAGGGGGTGCGGCAGGCAGAGGGAGAAGCAGGCTCCCCGCCGAGCAAGGAGCCCGATGTGGGACTTGATCCCAGGATCCTGGGATCATGACCTGAGCCGAAGGCAGACGCTTAACCGACTGAGCCACCCAGGTGTCCCTAGCTTCCACACATTTTAATGCTTTTATGACAGCATATAGAAAATAACATGCACATTCAAAAGTCTGATTTTTGACTTGTAGTTCTGCTGCAAGAAAACTGTTTTCTCTCATAGCTTTTAGAAGAAAATATTTATTCATAGTTAAATACAAAGTATGTATTTTCCTTTCCTTCCTAACGCACATAGAGGGGAGAGGATGAACCTGGGGGTGGGTGGACTATAGATGGAAGGCAAAAACTAATAGTTGGCTGACCCAATAGCTATTCTTCCCCATGTGCTATGGTAGACAGAATAATGTCCCACCTCCCCCAAGATGTACCCTTTTCTAATCCTCAGGACCTGTGAATATATTACTTTTACGGCAAAAGGGACTTTGCAGATATGATTAAGTTAAGAATCTTGAGGAGATTATTGTGGAGTATCTGGATGGCCCTGATATAATCAAAAGGTCTTTATAAGGGAAAGAGGGAGGCAGTAGAGTCAGAGAAGGAGATATGATGATAGAAGCAGAGGCTGGAGTAATGCAAGGAAGGGGCCATGAACCAAGAAATGCAGGAGGCCTCTAGAAGCTAGAAAATGCAAGGAAATTCCCCCTTAAAATCTCCAGAAGGAGCTCAGTCCTTCCAGTACCTTGGTTGTAGCTCTGTGAGACCCCTTTCAGATTTCTGACTTTTAGAATTATAAGAAAATATCTCACATACCAAGTGTGAGATAATTAACTGTTATTATTGCTTATGCTGTATTATGTATGGAATCCAACTAAACATATATTTGGTATGTGTGATGTGATATATACACATTAATGAAAAACTGACTCAATCTTCTTGATAAAGCTCTTCAGATTTATCCTGTTCTTCATTTTGAAAAAACTGATTTCACCACTAGACTGTTGAAGGGCACTGCAACAACTAGAAGAATATTTGCTTTAAGGGCAATTCTAATCAAAGCATGCATTTTTCCAGAAATTGGGAGAAAAATATGAACTATACCACTTTGTTGCCTTTGTTCTCAAGGTAACAAAATTAAAAACTAAATAGACACACTCATTTTGGTGGCGAAATAAAAACCTGGCTGACATTCTACTGATTAGAGACCCAGGCAGCTAATGAGTACATAAAGTAATAATGGAATATTATAATATGTGAAACACTTAACGTACTTCAAGCAAATTAGACAGCAAGGCATTAATTACCAGCTTTGATAAATGGTCTTCTGGCCTTAGCCTCCATGCTCTTCTCTATAACTATTGTAGCAGTTGAAAAATGAGTTGTATTTAAATGATTTCAAGTAAAAAGAAAAAACCAATATTGTACGGCAAAAATATTTAAATTATACCCTAAAATACATAAAATTATTCATGAAGAAATTTAAAAAATAGTCTTTAATAATATCCAAATCCCTTGATTTTCTTTGTCTAAGAGAATACCTGAGTTTACAGCTATAATTGCAAATTTGGAATTGATTTTTCTTCCCCTCTAGATAAATAGCTTGATGTGTTTATAAAGTGAATAACAGACCCTTTAAAGTTAGATTTTGACATTTTTCTCCTCTTTCCTTTCTCTATGGATTTATGAAGTCTTCATCCTCTTAGCAATTTTGGAAAAGAAAATGTTACAAGCCTAAGCCTTTGGCACACTATGTGCTACATCTCCCTATTTATTCTTAAACTCTAGTCCACAAGCTCTTTATTCCCTTTCTTAGGTCATGTTGAAAGGGCCAGTTCATTTGAGTTATTCCTGAGTTATTTCAACTAGGCACTACTTCTAACCTTCAAAAGTAACAAAGGGGTAACTCACTCTTTCTAATTCCTTGGGGTGACCCCAAGTTTACCTGTGGTTGTTTCCAGATACTACAGGGTTTAGACCATATTAATTACTTCAATTTTTTTGCATGGTTGTTTTCCCATATGCTGGGAACTTCTCGAGAGAAACACCCACATTTTTTTATCCGTGTAGATCACAAGTTTGGCTCAGTGCCTCATTATTGGTTGAAAAAAATATAGGAAAAATAAATGAAGTAGAAAGGGTATTTATCAGGGAAATAAATTTGACCTTACCACATGTCTGCCTATAGAATCATATAGCTGATACTACCTGTTCTCAGTTCTTGAGCAAAT
Organism: Mirounga leonina; assembly: GCF_011800145.1. Classification (NCBI taxonomy): domain Eukaryota; kingdom Metazoa; phylum Chordata; class Mammalia; order Carnivora; family Phocidae; genus Mirounga; species Mirounga leonina. The sequence continues at coordinate 44,365,904 of NW_023270807.1, forward strand.
AACTGGAACTTATATAAAGTTTTGAAGTATGTTTTTCTCTTGTGTTTTAATAATTAGAATTATTATATGGAGAACCAAAATTTGAGATGGATAACCATTGTTGCCTAATTGCCGCTCTGTCCTACTAATTTTACCATACATTATTAATAAGAATCCTTGACTGAAAGTTAAAAATTCCATCATTTTTTTAAAAAAATTATTTATTTGACAGAGAGAGAGAGCACAAGCAGGAAGAATAGCAGGTTGAGGGAGAGGGAGAAGCAGGCTCCCCGCTGAGCCAAGGAGCCCGATGGAGGGCTCGATCCCAGGACATCTGTTGCTTAACCAACTGAGCCACCCAGGTGCCCCAAATTTCCACCATTTAAAAAAAATTTTACTGTTAATCACCATACAGTACATCATTAGTTTTTGATGCAGTGTTCCATGATTCATTGTTTGCGTATAACACCCAGTGCTCCATGCAGAACGTGCCCTCTTTAATACCCATCACCAGGCTAACCCATCCTCCCACCCCCCTACACCATTTTTAAAAAATAAGAAAATGCATTATGTCACAAAGCAGGAAGTCCAAAGACAGTGCTGATTGTCTTCAGGACTGATTAGTTCAGTGGTTCATTGATGTCATCCAGAATTTAAGTGTTCCCAGAATTCTGCTTTTTTACCTTCAGTGTGTTGACTTTCATTCTTCCTGGGAACAGCAGCAGTGGTTCAAGACCTGGTGTCCAGAGCAACAGTGTCTAGAGTTGGAAAAGGGGAGGGGACATCTCTTTTTAATATCATTCTCTCTTTTTAAAAAAATTACTTAAGTTACATATGTTGAGTTGAGTTGAGTAGTTCACCCACATTTGTTTTGTAAATAACCGCAAACTCATCCCCACCATTGTTCCCTCTCCCCAGAGGCTGTCAAACTTTGATCTCTTTTAGCTGATTACTATTTTAGTCTTTACCTCCACATCTCCAAATGACATGCTTGTATCATATACATGCACCCATGATTTTTCAGTTTTTAGATGTTACCTATTGATTTCTCAAAATGGAAAATGAAGCTTTAGCTCTCTTCTCCCCCCTCACCGCCCACCCTCAATCACTTCCTCCCTCTATGTCTGGTATAAGTTTTCTGGTATAAGGATATCCTCCTTTGCCAGTATCCTGGGGAATCCTGTTGTCTTTAAAAAAAAAAAATTGCTATTTACTACTTACTTTATCTCTTGGAGTGCTCTTTCCTGCTCAGTGGAGTCCTTCTTCTAGTTAGTTTTCCGAGAAAAGGCACTGGGGAGATACATTTTTGAAGCTTTGAATGTCTATTCTACTGTACATTTAAGTGCCAGTTTGATTAGATATAGAATTCTAGGTTGGAAATAATTTCCCTTGAGAATTTTGAAGGCATTTCCTTCTGGCTTCGAACTTCTAGCTGTTGATCGTATGAAGCCATTGTTTCCTGATCCTTTGTAGGTGGTCTTTTCTTCCCCAGTCCCTGGAGGCTTGTTTTTGTTCCTAGTGTCCTGAAATTTCATGATTTCTTTTTCTTTCTTTCTTTTCCTTCCTTCCTTCCTTCCTTCCTTCCTTCCTTCCTTCCTTCCTTTCTTTCTTTCTTTCTTTCTTTCTTTCTTTCTTTCTTTCTTTCTTTCTTTCTTTCTTTCTTT
>NW_023270807.1:44367556-44383564 GCF_011800145.1 Mirounga leonina
TTTCTTTCTTTCTTTCTTTCTTTCTTTCTTTCTTTCTTTCTTTCTTTTTTTTTGATATGGTCCCATTTTTATCCAGTGTGTTGGGTAGTTGGTGGGTCATTTCAATCTGTAAACTTAGTTTTCACTTTTGGCAACTTTTCTTGTATTCTTCCTTTGATGATTTACTCCCTCCCTTCTCTTTTTTCAGGGATTTTTATTATTTGGATGTTAAACCTCTGTCATAATCAGCCTCCATAATGGCCCCCAATGATTCTTGAGTCTTAGTATTCATGCTCTTGTGCAGCTCTTTCCCACACTGACTAGGCAGACCTGTGTACCCAAAAGGATACTATGAAAATGATGAAGTATGATTTCAGAGATAAGGCCATAAAAGGTTCTGTAGCTTCCACGTTGCTCCCTCCAGAATCATTTGCCAACTGTCATGTTGGGAGGATACTCAACTAGCCTGTGGAGAGATACTCACAGTAACGAACTAAAAAGCCCCTTGCCAACAGCTGATATTAGCATGCCAGATATGTGAATGAGCCACCTTGGAAACAGATCCTTCAGCCAGCCCCGGTAAAGCCTCAAGATGACAACCTCAGCAGGTATCCTGACTGCAATCTCATGAGACCTTGAACTAGGGTAACTTAGTTAAGTCACCCCTGGTTTCCTGACCCATGGAAGCTGTATGTAACAGTAAATATTTGTAGTTTGAAGCCGGCATAGTTTGTTTTGGCTTAGTGTGCTATGCAGCAATAGATAATTAACGTGATCTTGTTCAATCCTTAAAGTTTCTTATCTAATGCTGGCTGTCAGCTTGGGGCCTCTGCTTCTTTCCTCGGGGCCCCTCTGTGTGGACTAGTTGAGGGCTTCCTCACAGTATGTTAGCCAGGCCTCAGGAGTAAAGCTGCATCACTTTTTTCTCATCTCAGTCATTGAGGCTGTAACAAAGTCCTGCCCAGATTTAGGAGAGTGGCAAGGTCTGAGAGGGCATGTGGGACTGGAAGTACTGCTGTGGCCATTTTTGAAAACATAGTCTGCCTATACTGAAGCGTCTCTACTGAAATACTTGTTTAGAACGTAGAACTTCGCTTCGTGCCGTTGGGGGCAACATTTACATGTTGGAAGATCTCAACTTTTGTTATTAAAAATGAAAACCAATACTAATGAAAGACAAACTTCCCTTTCTATCTTCCACCTCCCTCTTTTCTCTTGTCCTCCGTGATTGTTACTTTCTTTTCTTTCTTTTTTTTTAAGACTTTATTTATTTGAGAGAGAGAAAAAGAGAGCACGAGCAGGGGGAGAGGAGAGGGAGAAGCAGACTCTCCACTGAGCAGGGAGCCCGATGTGGGGACTCGATCCCAGGACCCCGGGATCATGACCCGAGCTGAAGGCAGACGCTTAACCAACTGAGCCACCCAGGTGCCCCCGATTGTTACTTTCTTAATACAATATTGTTTAATTTAAACTACGGTAATTTTGGCTTATTATTTATGGTTTCTTTGTTGTCTGTGTTTTGCTTTTAATTTCGGTGTATTAACTGATGTACCAGCAGTGGTCTTTGAATACTGCCCTGAACACTGAATTGCCCTCATTTCTCTTTTGTTATTTTTCTCTGACTTATGGGGAAAGTACAAAACTTGTAACTTGATGGCTCTCTCCTTGATTGTTTAGAACTTTGTTTTGGAGCTATCTAACCCCATTTGCATGCTTGCACAACAGGATCTCTGTCCCAGCAACTGAGCTGAGCTTCTCTAGGCTGGCAGGTCCATGATGACAATGTCATCCTTTATCTTTATGAAGAAACAGCTCTAAATTGTTTCTTCAGCAGTGCTCATTCCAAATCTTCAACAAAGTTTTATAATTAGAATTGACAATCAGGTGGCTAGATTGAAGTTTTAAGGTTGCTTGGGAAAATAAAATCTTGTGAAGAATCTGACTTATTTAAAGAAAAATGAAGATAACACTAAGCACATATACTTGGAAATTTCAGGTGTTGCATAACAGTCTGCTTTAGGAATGTATTAAAAAACATTCTCGGGGCACCTGGGTGGCACAGTCAGTGTCTGACTCTTGATTTAGGCTCAGGTCATGATCTCAGTGTCCTGAGATTGAGCCCCACATTGGGCTCTGCACTTGGCGTGGAGCCTGTTTAGACTCTCTTTCTCTCTCTTGCTTTGCCTTTCCCCTCCCCCCTTGTGCATGTGCATGCGTGCGTGCTCTCTCTAAAATAAAAAAAAAAACAACCCCAAAACACACAAATTCTCAAATTAAAGACTGAGACAAAATAACTTTAAATGTAGCGTTTTTATGATTCAAAATAGCTTCTAGACCTGCATTTTGGCTGACTCAGACTTTTGAATGAACTAAATATTTTCATTAAGAATACATGTTATATTATCAATAAAATAATTTTTTGCCCCAAATGGAAGACTTCCACCATTCCACTCTCCAAAGTTATAGTTAAAATTCTAAGATTCAGAAAAGAATTAATGAATTTAATTTAAATATTCTCAAATAGTCTTCTTTGAATAGTTACATAATTCCAAAGATTTTCTTTTCTTATGAAAGAGGAAAAATGAAGAGGATACACTTATAAAAATCAATTTTCTAGTCCCAGCTTGATCATTCATTTATTGAGATCCTACCATAGGCCAGACACTGAAGAAATAGAGAAGGTGCGGGAGACAATTTTATAAACAAATTCAAACTAGTGTAATAGGTGCTTTTATAAAGATAGAAATGTTGAGGAATGGGAACCTAGACAAAGGGGCAAATAGTTTGTCTAGGGAGCTGGAAAAAATCCATAGAAGAGGGACAAATGAATGGATCTTGAAGGTTGAAAATAACTTACATAATTGGAGAAGGCATTTCAGAGAGAGAGGTCGTCTGAAACTGTAAAGGGCATTCAAAAATACGTTGAGAGGTGAGGGTTTTATGTAGACAATAAGAGAACACTGAATGATTTTAAGCAGAGAAATCGTATTAATAGTCCGCATTTAAATAAGATAAATACTGGGAGGGGGATTGGGTGGTGGGTAGACTGAATGACAATTAGGAGAGGTGATCAGGAGTTGCAACAATAAGGAGTAATCAGGAGGAAACTGATGTGGGGTTCAAAGGCAGAATCCACTTAATATCTAAAATAAAAAGGTGAATTTACTGCTTGTTAAAGAAGAGTTTGCTATGGGGCGCCTGGGTGGCTCAGTCGTTAAGCGTCTGCCTTCAGCTCAGGTCATGATCCCAGGGTCCTGAGATCGAGCCCCACATCGGGCTCCCTGCTCAGCGGGAAGCCTGCTTCTCCCTCTCCCACTCCCCCTGCTTGTGTTCCCTCTCTCGCTGTGTCTCTGTCAAATAAATAAATAAAATCTTTAAAAAAAAAAAAAAAAGAAGAGTTTGCTATGCTTATACTGCAGTTTCCTTGAGTAAACTGCTTTTAAGAAGCATGGGTTTTGTGCATTTTTGAACTTCCATTGCAGGAATTTTAGGATTGGTTGTCTTTTAGCCATGGAAACAGTTACTGGGGTGAGTCTGTGGTCGATTGGTGACTGTGAGAAGCTGTCACTGATCCTCAACATCTGGAAGTGTGGTTTCCCAAATGAAGTTGTCTTTCATTGATTGGGTTATGTTTAAAACTGATTCTGATGATTACCTCTTCCTTTGCCCAAAATACAATCTATCTTTTCCTTTCCTGAATTGAGAGAATAGGAACATTTATTTTTAGGGGTTAAAATGGAAGAAATAAAGGTCACCTTTAGTTTTGCTTGTTGGAAAGAAGAAACAGAACAGGAATAAGAACCTGTGTGGGATACAGATGAGAGAGAGGCAGAGTAGACAGCAAGATGTTAGGATTTGGATGTGTTAACATGTGTGTAGGACATCCAGTGAGTAGTTGGAGATATGGAGAACTTGAGAAAGTGGTTGGTCTTTATGAGTCATCAGCATATGGGAGGGTGTGGAAACCATGGATGAAATAAAGTGGCTCAGGAAAAGCATGTGCAGTAAATGTAGAAATTGCACCATGATAAAGCTGCGAAGTCCTTGTAAATAACAGAAGAACCAGGAGACGTTTTGGAGAAAACAGAGGAGGAAAGAGTTTCAGTAAGACTGAATTGTCAACAGCAGGGAATTTATGTATAAAAAAATCTAAAGAGGCCATTGTTGTCTTCAGCAAGAGCTATTTCAGTATAATTATAGATCTGAAAATCAGATTTAAGGGTGTGATCAGATTTAAGGGGTTCCTAAACATTTTGGCTGTCAACTTCTGATATAATGCTTCAAATTTTATTTATGTATCTTAGGTACTCATGAATCTTATCAGTGTTTTTATGTTAGAAATAGTCAACTCAATAACAACCTGTTAACCACTTGTTATCTGACTACTTTGTGAATTTTTATTTATTTATTTATTTAATTTATTTTTATTTTTTTATTTTTTAAAGATTTTATTTATTTATTTGACAGAGAGAGATACAGTGAAAGAGGGAACACAAGCATGGGGAGTGGAAGAGGGAGAAGCAGGCTTCCTCTTGAGCAAGGAGTCCGATGTGGGCCTCGATCCCAGGACCCTGGGACCATGTATGACCTGAGCCGAAATAAAGAGTCGGACACTGAACCGATTGAGCCACCCAGGTGCCCCACGTTGTGAATTTTTAGCGTGGAACAGTTACTGAACTTTCTGACAGATCACATCAAGTCATTATAGCACATGCATTTTAGCAATGGGAATTTTAATTTTATACCATAATTAACTTGATAAGCAAAGATGAACTTTTAGATGTTGTTAAAAGGTGATCTGTGCAGTACAGTGGTACCCTATTCTGGCTTTTAAAAATCAACAAATTGAGTCATATCATAAATTATTCCTAAACCATATATATTAACATAAAAATGAGATATAAAATAGCTATTAAATTATTAACCTTATCCATTAAGGGCAGAATTTTATCATGTTTGGCATCACTATTGCACTACTGAACCCTTTAATTATGCTTCCTTATTTATACTTGTTTCAGTATGAAATGCCTGTCTTAATTCCTAACATCATTATGCTTTTTATGTAGTGAACATATCTTTAATTTTATATTCTGTGGTCTTTCAGAATATCTGAATCCTCAGAAGTTGCTCAATAAATATCTGGCAATTAATAATCTGCCCCATAAAGGGGCACCTGGGTGGCTCATTTGGTTCAGTGTCTGACTATTTCGGCTCAGGTCATGATGTCATGGTCCTGAGATGACACGGAGCCCCGTGTCAGACTCCATGCTCAGCGGGGAGTCTGCTTGAGCATTTCTCTTCCTCTCCCTCTGCCCCTCTCACCGCTTGTGCTTTCTCTCTCTCTTAAATAAATAAATCTTTTAAAAAAATAATCTGTCCCATAAATAGCAGTTTGGCAATGAATGCCTGACCATGTTCTTGTTTTCATTTGCTCTGGTCCAATATTTTTCCTGGTTAAATGTGACTAGTAGTAGGAATTTTACTGCCATTCACCTCACTTAGGAACTCTAAGGAAATTATTTTTTGACATTGAGTATGATCTTTGTAGTGGGTATTCTTTTTTTCCCTCTATCAAATTGTTTGCTTTATAGCATAAAATGAAAGGGCTTTCTTCTACTTTTGTCCTTTTGGAATATTTTGGGGAGGTATTATCCTTCATTTTTTTTTTTTTTTCACCTCCTGGGTTGCCCCACCTCTTATGGGGAGTAATTCATCTGATTGGTGAAATGGGAGGACCTATCAATAACTGGAATTCACTGCATTAGAAGGTGGGCCTGGAGGGTCTTTGGAAGGCTCTTTCTTCCTTGTGTGAGGTGGCCACAACTTCCAGGTAGCTGGGAATGGTTCTGTTCTGTACTCTCAACTCTTCCCATGAAGTTTTAAAATATGAACTTGAGGTATTAGGGCCCTTGATGTGAGTGTAAATTCATGATGGATTAATTACTACTTTTTATTTATCAAATCTAAGACACTGTTAATTGCAAGATACTTCATTATTTTATGTGCCACTAAGAAAAGAAATGTTGCCAGTTAAACCATGGTATACTGTTTTGTTACTTAGAATTTTTATCTTATGGTTGTTGCAAGGGTCTTTTAGACATATTTAGCATGGATTTTTCTCATAATCACTCACTGTATAATTATAAAAAGAAAAATATGAAGAAAATAAGTTGATTAAATTATTCCTTAAATTTCTTCACATTAAAAGTTGGACTGTTTGAGTCATATTTCACCTGGGTTCTCAGCGTCTCTGATTTACCACACTTTTCCTTTGTGCCAACAATGGTGACCCAGCATTTCTTACAGATTGCTTTACTCTTATCATCAGGATCCTCTCCTAAGCCACTGATACACTTTCTGCAAACACTGATGTGCAGGAGTTGTGGCAGGCTAATAGCAATTTCAAAATACATCCTCACTTCAGATTTGTTAAAATATGAAAAAACTGTGACTCTTAAAATGGATGAAATATGGTGTTTCCTCTGTACCCACACAGTCTTTTCACTTCTCAGTACGCAACGCTCTATTAAGAAAACGTAGTTAGGAAATCACTCTTTAGCCAATAGATTTTCAGTTTTGATTTTAGACCTAGGTAGTTCACACTAATCAGTCATCTGTTTTCAGGTGCAGGCAGAGTTGCTAAAGTATGGTTTTAGGTGTAGACCGAAGTAGCTGCAAAGCAGGCTGGGTGATGACTTGGGGTGGTGTGAACAGAGTCATGTGGCTCTCGTGATGAGACACACTCCATAGGTCAATACTCTGTCCTATTGGCTCCTCCAGGAACACTGTGTCTGAGACTAGTGTTTGACCAATGAATTTAGATAGAATGTGATTTTTATTGCTGGAAGATGCCTTAAAAATCATCTAATTCAACTTTTTTTCATTTTAAATATGAAGAAACCAGTTCTGGAAAGTTTAAGTTCTTTGCATAAAATAACATTGTTTGTGAGTGGCAGAAATGGGAGCTCCAACTGCCTTTTTTGAATTGCCCTGCATTCAGCTATATTTGTAAATAGGATTTTATCTTCGTGATGTATGTTTGGTTTGAAAATTCACAGCAGAGGAGATTAAGAAGAAACCCTTGGGTTTCATTTGTTTAATGAATGTTTCTCTGAAAATCACAAAATAACTGATTTTCGAAGAAAAGGTCAGTTTTCAAGGTCAGTCTGAAGAAATGACCTCAGAAAAACCATATTTGAGATGCATACTTTAGAATATTTGAAGAAGAGTAAGGTGGGAGGAAAGAAACTGGGACCATATTCTCTCACCTTTTCTGTGATACCCTCATCTAAACTCCTTGCCTCAAATTACTAGTCAGTAATATCACAATTCATGACAAACTAAAGAGTTCTGGGTGCCTGCATTCCCCTTGTCTTGAAAAACAGTCTCCAGCACTTCCATTCTGTAGGTTAGGATACTCTCTGGTATCAGCTCCAGGATTTATTAAGGCAAATTCCAGAGGGAATCCTTTTCTTTGCAGTAGATTTAATTATTTCCTAGAGCTTCCCAAGATAGGTTAAGACTCATTTAGTTGAAGTAATAAACTCTTTCAACTATCTTAAGTAAGAAAGGTGCTTCATGGATCACAAGAGCAGGGCTGCACTCCAGCCTTAGGATAGAACTGGAACTCGAAATCAAAAACCCCAAGAGCTTTCTTTCTCTGCTCCTCTCTGCTGGACTGCCTCCTTCTCTCTTGTTGCTGACCGACTTCCTCTGCTTCTCTGGTCCAAATGAAAAATGAAAATATGGCTGCTGAGAGCACCCAAATATATATTACAGTTCAAGTCTTCTGCCTCTAGAAAGAGCAGCTGTTCCTCTTTCTTTCTACAATTTCAAGTTGTTGGGGATACGACCTGCATTGGTCACACTTGGGGTCAGTTGTCCAGTCATGGTCTAATCAATAAGGCTAAGGGAGGAATGTATTACTCAAAATGGATTTTGGGTCTCTACAACTGCATGTCGTGAGGAAGGCATTTATAAGAGGAGGGGAAATCATTGCAAACTGAGCAGTCAAATCAGCCAAGTGAATATTCTGAGGCTGTTTACACTTCTGTCCCCCCAGTTGCATAGTACTACACTTGCCTAGCAAGACTGGAGTGATTCGCACTTCAGGTGAGTGTGAGGAGCATCCAGCCCTGAAAGAGGGCCAAAGGAGGGCATTAATGGAGAGGAAATCCGATTCCCTAAGGTTCCTACAGGTCTCATAAAGACCTGTAAAGTAACTCTTGGCAATACTGGACATTGTTAATAACATCTATCTTCTTGAAATGTATTCTTTCCTTAGTTTTCATGATGCCATATTCTGTTTTTATCACCAAACTTAATACCAGCAGGGAACATTTACTTATTTCTTCCTCTGTGTTAGACAATGTGCTAGATATTTACATGACTATTTAAATTAAATATTTATCATCCAGTTTAACCCTTAGAATACTTTATAAGCTAGAGATGATTATTTTCTCCATTTACTAGGTGAGGACACTGAGGCTTAGGAGGTGAGAAGCTTTCTTGTGCTCTAAATATTTATTTTTCTGTGGGCTCTGTGTTGTCCCATGTATGTACTTCTCTGAGGATACCACCCCTTCTCAAAGCTTTAATTAGTGTCTATATGCTTTCACCTCCATAATCTCCATCTTTGGTCTAGATTTCTCCTTTTAGCTCAACATCTATGTATCTAACTTCCTTCTGGACATTAACGTTTTACAAGTCTCGAAGCCACCTGAAACTCAACATAACCACTCTTAAATTCATCATCTTATCCTGCTAAGCTGCTCATTCTCTATTTTTTTTATTAACATATAATGTCTTATTTGTTTCAGGGATATAGGTCTGTGATTCGTCAGTCTTACACAATTCACAGTGCTCACCTTAGCACATAATCTCCCCAATGTCTATCACCCAGCCACCCCATCCCTCCTACCCCCTTCCACTCCAGCAACCCTCAGTTTGTTTCCTGAGATTAAGAGTCTCTTATGGTTTGTCTCCCTCTCCGGTTTCGTCTTGTTTCATTTTCCCCTCCCTTCCCCTGTGATCTTCTGTCTTGTTTCTCAAATTCCTCATATCAGTGAGATCATCTAATACTTGTCTTTCTCTGATTGACTTATTGTGCTTAGCATAATACCCTCTAGATCCATCCATGTCATTGAAAATGTCAAGATTTTATTTTTTTTGATGCTCATCCTCCATTTTGAACTCATTGTTTCAGGTTGGAAACTTGTGAATCATTCTTAGTTTCTTTCTCATATTCTAGTCAGGCATCAAATTCCATAAATTCTGCCTATTATAAATATCTTTGTCTCCATTGCTTCATCCTAGTCTATGACACAATTATTTATTTCCTGGATTACTTCAATAACTTCTTAGCTGACTGTAGTTAAATTTTCACCCAACATCCAGAGTGATCTTAAAATCATACAAATCTGATAATGCTATGATCCTACTTAAAACTATGGCTTTTCGGGGTGCCTGGGTGGCTCAGTCGGTTAAGCGACTGCCTTCGGCTTGGGTCATGATCTCAGAGTCCTGGGATCCAGCCCCGCATTTGGCTCCCTGCTCAGCCGGAGGCCTGCTTCTCCCTCTCCCGCTCCCCCTGCTTGTGTTCCCTCTCTTGCTGTCTCTCTCTCTGTCAAATAAATAAAATCTTAAAACAAAAACAAAAACAAAAACAAAACTATGGCTTTTCATTCCTCCTAAAAAAATTCAAACTCACTAACATGGTGTGGCAAAGTAAATAGCTATCTACTAAAAATTCATGATACCCTTTCCTAGTGTAGAGTTGTTGATAAGAAGAGGCTGTCTATTTAAGGACTACATTTCCTGGCCCCTTTGTAGTGAAGCATGGCTCTGAAATATGAAAGAGGCTAATGTGTTCCCCTTCCGGCCCCAGCTTTTAGGAAACTTCTCATGTGGTTCTGTAATCTCTCCCTGATCTCCGACCTGTTGCCCCATACTCTTAAGTCTCAGGGATGGACTTGGATAGAGGAAGCTTGATCTTTTGAAACATGGTGAGGAATGCCCCCATCAACCAGGAACACCTGCATGGGATTATTCAGTAAGCAAAAAATTAAATTTTATTGTCCTAGGTCACTAAAATTTGGGTTATCTTAACTAATACAAATGGCTTACAAGACTCTCTATAATCCAGTATTTGACACTTTATCTCTCCCCACTCTTCCTCACACTCTTCACTTTAATCATACCCAAGTTCTTTCATGACTACTGCTTCTGTCTTCTACCACAAGGTTGTCCCTGTCTAGCATGCTATCCCTTACCCTTCTCCCATTCCCATGGCTAAATTGCACTTATGCTTTGAGTCCTCTGAAGGGCATTTCCTGTCCTGATTGTGGCAGTCCCCTCTGCCCTGTCCTTCTATAGCTTTCTGTGCTTTCCCTACTACAACACTCATCATGTCTATTGTTCATGATTTCTTTGTCTGCCTCCTCTAGACTGTAAGCTTCTTAAGGGTATGGATCATGTCTGTCTTTTTCAATGTTGTGTCTCTAGCACCAAACACAGTCTCTGGAATATAGTTGGTACTCATTAAATATTTACTGAATAATTGAATGAATGAAAGGATCATCCTGGCCTTCCACTCCTGTGACTCATCACATTCTTAGTCCTTATGCTAGTAAGGGTAGGTTGGAGCACATTTGTTGGTCTTGAATATTTGGTTAATAAGGAATTGCTACTGTTATTGTTTTTTTTTTTTTAAAGATTTTATTTATTTGAGAGAGAGAGCACATGAGAGGGGGGGAGGGTCAGAGGGAGAAGCAGACTCCCCGCTGAGCGGGGAGCCCCATGCGGGACTCGATCCCGGGACTCCAGGATCATGACCTGAGCCGAAGGCAGTCGCTTAACCAACTGAGCCACCCAGGCGCCCAGCTACTGTTATTGTTATTATTCTTATATTGTTAGACACCTTATACCAATATACAGAATAGCTTTAGTGAAATTTTTTCAATTAATTAAATTTACTATTGAATTGAAAAGAAATAAGGGACATTGTGGAAACAAGCTGAAAAATGGGAAGTATTTCATTGAATAGCAGAGTTGGAAAGGATGGCTATGTGTAATGAACTCTAGTCTCTAGTTGAGGAGGTAGGCTTGAAAATTAATAGAATATTGCAGAGTAGAGTGTTGCTATAGGAACAGTTACCTAAAGATCTAATCAGTGTCTTGTTGAGTGAAAGAATTTTCTCTTTAGTATGAAACATTTCAGCAAGTGCTAAAAATAGCCCCACAATCTCTCTGTCCCCAAATCTCCTGCTTGTTCCTAAGATTTTAAAAGCAAACCAATAAAAATAATCAGAACTATATAATGAGCATGTTGCTTAATTTTGACAAATGTGACTAGGTTAAACCCATATGTTTATCACACCATTTATTTAGTTAGAAGGGCCAAATGTATCGAAGTTTAGGTTCTCCAAAAGCAGAGCTTGAGATAAGAACCTGGGGAAGAGGTAGTTTATCTGAAGGTGATTCAGCAAGCAGGCATGAGAAAGTAGGCAGAGTAAGGCAGGGAAGGAGAATTGCCCGCCTTAAGATGGAGGCCAGGCATTTATCCACTAGTTCCATTCCCCATTGATTGAAGGTTGGCCCCTAGAGTGTTAGCTTCTCAGCTGCCTTAGAGAGGACCTTGTGACCTCTGGCAGCCTGGGAGAAGCCCTGGGGCAGAATGTGGGAAGATGGGAAGCCCTGGTTTGAGGCAGGGTGCTGGCAGTAGAGTGGAGTCCAAACCCACAGGGGGGTGACGTGACGTAAGAGCCAGTGATGTCTGCTGCAGCCTAATTCCACGACAGCCGGTCTCTGACCTCTCCTTACACCCAAGGCTCCTTTTTTTTTTTTTTTTTAAATGGCATATTACTTTATTTTCCAGCACTATGACTTTCTCTCCACATTAGTTTTTTTGTGTCTAAAATTGGGATAATCATATTACTTACACAGAAGGTTGTGGTGGGGGACTAAATGCATCAATACCTGTGATGCAGTTAACACGTGTTCAGTCCATGTCAAGTACTGGAAAAAGGTTAATCATTATTGCTATTATTAGTAAGTTACTAGGCTACTCCTACTATTGGTGATGAGGCCTACGGTTGCAATGAATAGCTCCATAATATCAATAACTTCACTACAGAGTGATTTCCAGTTTATTTCACATGAGTTATATGATTTGTTCCTCACACCTGATACCTTGAATTCTGAAAATATCTATGAGACAAAAAATCATGGGCTGTTTTCAGAACAACTGTTGAATAACGTAATCACTGTCAAGTCTATTTAGTATGTCTCAAACTTGTCTAAAGCTGGTAAAATATGTGTTCTGGGCTCTCAAACTTTCATTGTAGGACTTTATTCAGGCAATCTCAAGTCCTTCAGTTACTGAGATAGCAGTAGATCTGAATACTGTTGTTTCTATTGGAAGGATAATTTTTGATTATACAAATGATTTCCTGTAGTGCCAGGATGAAGGTATAAGTCATACAGGAAGAGATATCAAGGCTCACCTGAAAGAAACTACAACCACCATTTACTAATAAAAACATTTTAAAGGTATGTATCTTAGCATACAGTCCTTTATTAGGGAGAAGAAGCAAATTTTAAAAGCGAACAGGTTCATATTTTTCAAGTAATATGAAACCTACCTTCCATTTTCACATTTGTTCTTTTTTAAAGAAACTTCCAAATATATTATCTCCACCCAAATGGGCTGCAAATCCTAAATAAGAAAATAAAGAAATGGTTACTGTATTAGTCTGCTTGGGCTACCATACCCAAATACCAGAGGCTGGGTAATTTCAACAACAGAAATTTATTTTTTTGCAGTCCTGGAGGCTAGAAATCCTAGACTAAGATATGACAGGATTGATTTCTGGTGAGGGCTCTCTTCCTGGCTTGTAGAAGTGCCTTCTCACCATGTCCTTGCATGGTGGGGGAAGAGAGACAGCAAGCTCTTTGTTGTGTCTTCTTAGAAGGGTACTAATCTTGTCATATCAGTTCCCTCTCTTTTGACCTTATTTAACCCTAATTACTTCATTAGAGGCCTCATCTCCAAACATAGTTGCACTGGGCATTTGAATTTTGGGGTGGGGAGGCACAAGCCATCAGTCCATAATAGTTACTGAGGAAAGGATTTTTAAATGCAAATTGTAGCTTATCTTCTCTATGAGTACAAGAAGAGAGGAAATGGTCAATGGCAGAAGAAAGACAAGGGTGTTACTCTCTTTAAAGGAATATCCAGGTATAGGCACTGAGTTGAGCTCTTTTTATACACCTCATCTAATTTAATTTAAAAAACCATCCTCCCAGACAGAATTGTAAGTGATCTAAGAAGTTTTCTGATTAGGGAGGGAGATAAGATTAATTAAAGCCAGACCTTCCTTAGAGGTCTAGTATTGAATGCTTCGGTGTGGAATGGTTTAATGTGGCCTTGTCTGGAATCAGGGGGATTGATCGTTTCAAGTAGCCTCCATTTCTATTGTATCCTCTCCTTGTTATATCGAAGATTTTGGGAACAGACTCTTGCCACCTTAAAGAGATGGCTTCAGGAGGAAACCATGTGAGCGTATGGTTGAAAGAGGAAATTTGTTGAAATGCAGCTCCCTAAAAATCTGCATTCTTCTTGGGCTAGCTAGTGTGATTAGCATTTATTTTTTAATTTTTTAATTTTTTTATTTGACAGAGAGAGACACAGCAAGAGAGGGAACACAAGCAGGGGGAGTGGCAGAGGGAGAAGCAGGCTTCCCGCGGAGCAGGGAGCCTGATGTGGGGCTCGATATCAGGACCCTGGGAGCCGAAGGCAGACGCTTAACGACTGAGCCACCCAGGCGCCCCATGATTAGCTTTGATAATGTTTATTGAATCTTGCACACTGCTTAGGGGGCTCCATAACAATCTCAGGCGCTTTAGGGCTCCACAAACAGTAGTGAAAGACCAAGATTGGCAACACCGTCCTCACAAAGGTCCAGCAGCAGAGAGAACCAGTGGGGTACTGCCAGGTTTCTGGAGTTTCCACTTCGAGTTGCCATGTCTTCCGGCACATTAAAGATTGCAGGAGAAAGCGTGTGTTTTGGAAACCATGCCTTTGTACTGTGCACTTTTCTAAGCTGTGTAAAAACCAAGTGATGAAAAGCAGAAGGAAAATTAGAAAATAAATCCTGAGGGTGGGTGAGCAGATTTATTTCTTTATCTTCTTAAGGATTAGCTATTGCTTTCCTTTTCAGAACTGGCACTTTTAAAATCAGCTGATGAAATTCTTAGAGAGTCTTTAAAGACCCTTTCATGGAAAAACAATGGCTGTGTTTCTAGGATGCTTACGTGGAAAATCAGCACCTCCTGCTTCGGGAATTGGGAAACATTAAAAGGTTAGCTATTTTATTACATAGTAATCCCAATCATCAGCTGTAAATTTTTAATTGAACACCCATGTGATGCTTTAAAATGCCAGACATGCCAGTCATTTAGCATTTGTGTTATACTCAAAACTATTTCATGGAGAGCTTCGCTTTAAATGAAATGATCAAGGCAGAACAAAAGAAAGGCAAATTTGGGATTGGTGACCCCACTGAATTAAAAGATGCCATTGTTTGATGTCAGCATTAGTACCTGTTCTGCATTTTACATTTTGTAGAAAGAGAAGACTCTATCTAAACCTATTTTACTCATTAATTCCTTAAGTATTTTTGAGTTCTTATATGTGCTGGGCATTGTATTAGGAGTTTGTAATAAAATACTCAAAATCTCTACTTGCATTGAGTTCATAATCTGGTGAAGTTAAAAGACAAAAAGTAAAAAAATAAACAAGATAATTACAGATAGCAATGTCTTTGAAGACAATATGTCTTTAAAGGCAATAAAACAGTATGCTAGGATTGCATCATTTATGATTTTTGTTAAAAAAATGTTATATGTCAGTTGTAACTCAATTAAAAAAACAAACAAAAACAAATGCGAAGTGGCTTAAACAACATGGGAATTTATTAGTTCATGTAATGGGAAAATACGTGGGTATGGAAGGTTTTGGGCTTGGTTGGTCCAGGAGATTAACAGTGTCAATACTGACCTAATTCTCTGACTTCTGTTCTGTAGTCCCCAGAGGTGGCTTCATTTTAGGATGGGGTGCCCTCAGGGTTGGAGGATGTCTGCCAGTAGGAGTCAGGGTTCCATGTGTCCTTGTTTGTATTCAGCAGGACTTTCATCATAGTATTCTAGTAAAAGGTACTGAGATTTATTAGTTTAAGTCTCTTGCTCATCTCTGTATCAATGACTGAGGCTAGGAATAAAGCCTTTTGATTAATTTAAAGCAGTTAGAGCACATTCCTACAGCTGGGAGAGAGGTACTGCATGGAAGAGGGTAGGTTCTGGAAAATAACCACTATTAGTAAGGGGAGAGGAGTGCATTGGTGCTTTCCAAGCAACTAAAAATGGTCACTATAGAGAGCAACCAGGAAGAAGAAATACTTTATATAGGGGAAGATGTGTGGAGAAAGGAATAATGAGAAACTAGGTAGTATCTGGAGAAAGAGCACTTCTCTTTCTCCAGATACTAGGAGCACCAGATAGAAGGAGATAGAAGGCGCACCAAATACAAAGGCCCTGAGGTGGAAATGAATTGTTATGTATTCTAAGAGCAGAAAGATGTTGGTGTATTGGAGTGGAGTGCAATGTCAGAGAGGTGGGGCAATGTGGTGACTTAGTACTTGTCAATGAGCTAAGCTGGAATGACATTTCCCAGAATTCTCTTCCCTGTATGGTTTTAGATTAGGGTTGGCCACAAGCAACATTTCTGTGACATTTGAAAAGCTGTAGCTATATTTATATCCAGAAGGTTGTACCATCAAGCACTGTTGCATTTTCCGCATACTTGTTGCTGATCTGTTGACTCACCTTGGTATCATGGGGCAGGCAACAGAAGTGCTTATGGCTCCTCTGGCTTCTGCCAGAGCCTTCCCTAAGCTTCTCTGAATCCTAGACTCTGTGCATGTGTGTGTGTGTGTGTGTGTGTGTGTGTGTGTGTGTGTGTGTGTGTGTGTG